>NW_011352819.1:13671-78620 GCF_000735185.1 Notothenia coriiceps
TGGCACCTCTTTAAAATCTGACACCTTCCCAACTCAGCCACATCCACCACACCCCCCCCCCCCCCCCACACACACCACACAACACACACACACACACACACACACAACACACACACACACACACACACACACACACACACACACACAACACACACACACACACACACACACACACACACACACACACACACACACACACACAGCAGGGTTCTGTGAATACATAGAACAGCTGAACAAGAGAGCTATCAAAGTGTTTGACAGAAAGACACATTCATACCACCACTGTACCATCCTTGAAAAATACAATTTCTTGAGTTTTGACAATTTTAAGTCTTTTAAAAGTATGTGTTTTTTTTATAAATGTTTATATGGACTGGCCCCCCCCCCTTAGGGGAATTCATCCACAAAAGAAACCACTGGACGCTGCACTAGGTCAGAAACCAGAGGAGACTGTGAAGTCCACCGTAGACGGACAACTTCTGGACAAAATGTCCTCTCCGTTAAAGGCAGCTCATTGTGGAATAGCCTCCCAACTGAGATACGGGATTGTCCCACTTTGAACAGTTTTAAAGGACAACTCAAAGAATGGTTGAGAAACAAACAGACGAGCAATCACCGCTAAATGCACTTTAACACAGGGGTATCTCCTCTTGCACTTTATATGTCGTAGCATACATTGTACTGCCATGTGGTAAATGCTTGTATGCTGCTCATGCTCTTTCTGCATATCATTTGCTATGTATATAAATGTCATGTTCTTATAAGTTGTATGTGACGGGACTACGGATGGAAATTAGCTCAAAGCTAAAATCCGGCTCATTTACGCTTGTAAGCATTATTTTGTTTTAACGTGTTCATCAATGTGCACTGTCCCGGTTCAAATAAACGATTAAATGAAATGAAATGAAATTAGTTACATGACATTTAACAAAGCCATGTGTGAAAGGTAACTACCACAGTTTTTTCATTTCAACCAGATGTAAGAAACGCTTACAGCTTGTAGGCGTCACTCAACTGTGACATTTTGATAACCCGCATACCTGACATAGAGCACATTATGAAAGCACAGCAAACGCACATTTGTAAAGCCGCAACTGCAATTATCAAGCTGTGGTTAACCCAACATCATAATTTTTGATTTATCCTGTGGGGAACGCTAATGTAATGTGAATTTTGTCAAAGCCAGAGCATTACCTCATCATTCTAGTTGAGACAAGAGGAACGTTTTAACCCTGAGCTCTCCAAAAGCAAAAAAGGGCCCAACAAAGAAACACTGCCTTATTCAAGAGAGCAGGGACGGAGGCCAAAACAAGCACACACACATGTACTACAGTGATTTACTGCCAATCATTTCACACATGTGCAGGTGTATAAAAACATTTCTACCATAATATGAAGTAATCTACATGTTAATATCCATGTCTTAAGTTCCATTTTTCGGTTCAACTTGTGGACCTGACATGAGGTTGGACTTTATTTTATTGAACGGCTCACTTTTATATTTTGCCTACAGGCTTTTTTTCCAATATAACTCAGAATAATATTGAGCCATATATGTTATAAAAACGTTCATTCACATGCGCAGTAGGAATTTGAAACTGCCAGTGAGCCTTTGCATCGAGCAGAAATTGGAAGTCTGCACACTCCCCCCATTACTCATCCATTTTTTTATTGAGAGTAAATCAGCTGGGATTAAAAACAGAAACAACTTCATGTAAAGTATCTGCATGCATTTAGAAAGGCAAATAGCTACACAAACATCGTACACAATGTATCCTGTTGGCAATGTATCTGAAAACACATTTGCATTTTTGAAATAAACCAGATTTATTTGTCATGGCGTTTACATCCCGTCCGTGCAGAAAAACTCCCACGATGCATTATTAAATATATCACATCTTGGCTTGCCTGGAGCCGTTGGAAAGATGCCAAGCCTTATCTTAAAGCAGAAGCCCCGAGGCTGAGCGCTACTCAGTGATCAAACCCAAGCAACCTTACGAATCGCTGTGCCAAAATAATATGTCCTGTCAAAATATTAGATTCTGAAACTGTGTAGAGAATTAATTAAATACCCCGTTGCAGGAAAAACATCAATATAGAAAATCCCCCTTTAAAGCCCCACATCAAAGGTGTGGCGTGCTCCCCACTTGGGTTTGTTATGATCAAGAGATAACTTTAATTTTCTCAACCTACTCTTGGCTCGTAAACTGTGCGGTTTTAAAACTGAGACGACATGCGGGGGCAAGAGGAACCAAAACCAGAAATATCCCTGAAAAGACTTATTTATATCACAGATGAATAACGATTTTAAGCAGCGTTCAATTATAATAATTAGTACCTTAATGATCCCCACTGTCATCATCATCAATGTGGAAAAACTTTTCGGTTACACCAAAGATTCCCTTTTTGAAATGTGTAACAAAATTGCCTTCAGGGACTTCGATAATGTTTCTGTTGCTTTGAGTGTGTGGTTTCTCTCCATTCAAAACTAATGACCGTAAATAAGAGGGTTGTTTTCTTTTCTGAAATTACTTTTCCTTGCCTCCAGTTGTTGAACGGCTACAGACTGGGGCACGCATGCTAGTAAAGTGTGATAGACAGCTTGATTGCCTTTATGTCTGGTGTTTTTTGAAGCACAGACCCACACGCACATGAGAACCATACACAGCCCTTTATGTTAGGTATAAGGGTTTGTAGATGATCCCTTGAATTTAAGGGGTTTGTATCTGTTCTGCTTTTTAGATTCTGTTCACGCCTTTTTCTCCGTCTCGGCTTCCGCTTTCACCATTAAATGAAAGCCAGCTACTTTCACTGGGGGTTTGTGGTGGGGGTGTGAACCCCTTCATCCGACTACGAAGAGCAGCGAATAGGAAATCTCATTTTTAAGAAACCCAGATAAACCTTCATTTCCTTTACAAATTGAGGCCGTGTCCACTTTATCTGTCCCTTCCTGAAGTATCACATCACACACATCCAATAGCCCTATTAGTCATGGATCAACACATGTGGTGGATGCATTCAGGGTTTCCTCCAGACTGCCCCAATCGTCCGACTACATGCGCTGTGATTGGATTACTGACTTCTGTACAGATGTTTGAAACAGTGCTTCCTGTGCTGCAGGTGTCAAACTGCAGCTACTAGCAGATCAGCTTTGATGTGAGATTCAAAGACTGAGTATAAGAATAGGACTTATACTGTACTTAAGTCTGACATCCTGGCAACCTCTAGGCATGAGACTGCGTTATACAGTATACTGACTAGAAGGTAAAAAACACAATTAGTGTCAAGATTCTTATATTTTCTTTATTCTCCTGTTATTGGGAGAAACAAGGCAGAGACAGTCTACCTGGTTGTTTGCTGATTTTTAAAGCATGTGTCAGGGTTTAACAGTACATAGCCTGTTCAAGTTAAAGAAGTACATGAAACGTCCATCTAACGTGCATTTTGTTTTGTTTTTTGATTTGTAGGTTAGACCTGGCCCAGTCACTTGGCCTCACACAGCTCCAGGTGAAGACATGGTACCAGAACAGGCGTATGAAGTGGAAGAAAATGGTAAGAGACATACACATTGTCATCTTTAAAAGTATGTTTTTTTTTTAATCAAAACGCATTAATTTAACTGCTGACTTACCAATCCATGTAAACCTGGTTTGAACTATACATGTAAGAGTAGCAAGCGGTATGACAGGAAGGGAGGGTGTGGTGTGATGTGTGACCGATGATGGCTGCAGGGAGAGCAAACACTTCTGTGAGGTCAACAACTCGGAGAACAAAAAAGAGCTGAAATCGTTAAAGATATATGAGTGCTCAAGGGGCAGCGAGAAGCAATACGTCTTCTCCTAATTACTATAATAGCAACTGCTGCCGCCATTTGTCACCAGTCCACTAAGATTGTCTCTGTGTTATTCTAGGTGCTCAAAGGAGGTCACGAGGCCCCGACTAAGCCCAAGGGAAGACCCAAGAAGAACTCCATTCCAACCACGGAGGAAATCGAGGCTGAAGAGCGAAGAGTAAAGGTGGAGCAGGAGGATAAGATGAGGTGGGGGACAAAGGAGTCAGTGCTGGGTCACGGAGGAGAGGCGTCTCAGAGCGAACCTCAAGACCTCAGTTCAGAAACTCACAACCTGGCGATAGGGGGGTCCGAGCGGGAGCTGCCCCTCCTGATGCAGCCAGAGAGCCACGCAGCTAGCTAAGCCAGGACAAAACCAAAGACTGAAGCCAACCTGAAAACAAATAGTGCCTCAGGATCACTGTAAAAAGCCTGTGTGGTGTTTCTTTGCTTTAGGGATTTGACTGGAAACATATTGCTGGAGTCCAATCTTTACCTAATGCAGCCTTTTTTTGTGTTTTAGATAAGGTACAAAGAGATGAAACGCATAGACACTGATTGCACTGGTAATGTTTTTGGTCTTAACATTTTTATTTGAACAGGTGCCTGGTACAAGGAGCATAAATCTGTCAGATCAAAGCAAGTGTCAAAGCAAAACAGGTATCACCACATTACCTTATTGTGCATTACAGTGATCAAACAAACCGCCTCCAAGCTGCCTCACATAGTGCATGTGCCAAAATATCAAGATTTGCCTTACTGTAGTGTCTCTGTATATCCATGTATTATAAATGACTTCACTGCCAAAAGCTATAACATTAAACGGCTACGGTGCCTTGTCGGTCTCAGAGGAAAGCATTTAAAATGTGGGTAAAATAACTATAAAATGCAAGTATATATTTTTTACAGTGGTTTTCGATTACAAGTGCCGTTTTTTGAGACAGAGTTGTGATGTTTTGAAGAACACTTCCATGTTTACATTGGAGTTCTTCTGCACAGCTTTAAGGTGTTTATTTGGTCAGTAAAGCTTGCCTTTTTTATTTTTCAAATCTGAACAATGTCTGCCAAGCCATACACTGTATCATACTGTAGAAATGTGTATAAAGTTTAAAATATATGGTCTTTTGGAAATAAATGTAAAACAGTATTTTTAACTGCTGTTTTGAATTGGATTAAAATAGTTTGTATGTATGTTACTGCCGTCCCTGAGCTTTCTTTCTCTGAAGTTTCATGGGAGTTGTCACGAGGCCACAAACACTCTTAAGCTGTCAGAGATTTTCAGGTGGAATAAATCATAACCTGTGCGAGAGACGCACAGCATATGCTGAACATTTAAAATCTCTAAGACCTTTTTTAGCCTGCAGGCCGAGTACCCAAATCACTATGTTAGACTTGCATTAAATAACACTGTCTCTAACTGCCTGTCACTGACTTCTCTTGTACACCTGTACTCTCTTCCCTCCAAAGAATTGTAATTAAAGCCTTTCACTTTTTGAATTATACAGATTTATTTTTATTTGTTATTGTTTAATATGAAAAAGTGTAGTATTTTTCTGATGTAAATAGTGCTTGTTTGGTAAGCTTGCTTGCAGTTTTTTTTAGGTTTGTCTAAAATCATTTTTACTATATACAAGTGTGTGTTTATGTATTTAAATACACTTAATAAAAAACAATCATATAAATTCCACTTGTTTTTATTTGATGCAAATTAGTTATGATTGCTCAAAGATAAAAAAACACCATATTTTTGGGTGCGTCTCTAATGAGAATAGTTCCACAAATAACTAAAGTTGCCTACAGGTCAAAAGTGCTGTCACGTCATGCTAATCAGAATCAGAATCAGAAACAGGTCTATTGCCAGATAGGTTCGCACATACTAGGAATGTGACTTGATGTCATGGTGCATACATACAACATAATTGTGTGTGTGTGTGTTAGTGTGTGTGTGTGTGGTCTAGCATTACCGTCCTTGTGGGGACCTACATTTGTGGACACAGCCACGTGTGGGGACTCGCCTCCCTTATGGGCACAAAATGGAGGTCCCCATGAGGGGAATCATTAATTTGAGGGTGAAGACTTGGTTATGTTTAGGGTTAGGATTAGGCATGTGTTGGTTATGGTTAAGGTTAGGATAAGTCTCCAGGAAATGCATGTAGGTCAATGTAATGTCCCCTGAAGTGATGTATACATGGTATGTGTGTGTGTGTGTGTATATGTGTGTGTATATGTGTGTAAAACAAACAGTTACTGTAGGTTGAAGTTCGGGCAGATCCATTACCGAGGAAGCTTTTGAAGATGTATTATCTGTAGTCAGAGTTTGCCATAAATCACGATCAAGAGAACAAAGCATTTTAAGCACTTTGTGTTGTGACATTTATCATCTTTATCTGCAGAGCAAACAGGTTGGTCTGCATTGAACCTGCGGGCTCCCTGTGACCCAGAGCCCGCCTGAAGAGTATTTTGAGTGCCTGATACCGGACATGGATGGTTTGTAAAGCAAACAGCACAGGTTTGCATTGAGTGAAGTGTGTGTGCGTGTGTGTACGCCCTTTGTAAACATTGTAAGTATGCTTCATGTGTGTGCGATGCATTCAACAGAAGAAGCTGCCACACTTCCAAGAAGAAGTGTGGCAAGAAATCGAACAAAAAAAAGTGACTTATCTTGTGTTGTGTTTTCCTTTGCAATACAAATTGATTTATGCAGCACCTTTTGCTTCCTGTTGGAGCCTATTTAAAAGCACAGTTGCCATTTTGGCACAATTGTTGAGTGTGATTACAACAAATGCAAAAACATACAGTTTGAATGTGGTTTTGATTTAGTGAACTTGTCTAGAACAATCCACAATGACCATAGCAGTTTAATATTACGCAAGGGACCTTTATATTTAATTGAATGACATAGGTATAACGTGAAAGGTGTGTGCATGGATTGCTATAAACAAGTAATAACTTTCATTTTGTAATATTAGTCATAACCCTTGTATTGTCAGTTTGCTTTTACTATTGAAGAACAACATTCAACTGCCAATTTAAAGGAACTTGTATTACTCCTTTGATAATTCATGTTAACAACTGTTGACATACAGTACAGTAGCTATTTATTGGAATACATTACACTTTGATTGTTCAGAACTGGCCTTGCCCTTTGCTTTTGCAGAATGAGCCGTGACTCACCTCCTCGCCACCTGGTTAATTAAATATAATATTTTTTTTTTTTAGAAAGCCACTGGAGCATGGTAAGTGTATCGGCCTTAATTGTAGGGAATGAGGACACACATTTTCTTATTAAATATCCTTTGTGGACACACAGGCTCTGGCAGGCAGGTCTGTGATAAACCGCACTTTGCATGTCTCCACAGGCCGCTGAGCTGCAGGCTAATTGTTGTGTGGCGAGGTGAGAAACTGGCGGCCTAATTGGAGAACCAGTTTTTTTCTCACAGGTCCTGGTTCAGGTGCAGGTCACAGGAGTGGAGTGCTGTCAAGCCTAGCGACCCCCCCCCCCACACTCCCTCCTACCACTAAGACATCCATTGCACACCTTCAACTGTCAGCTTAGCGTTCACTCAGGTAGTTAGCAGAGGGCTGATGTGAGGGGAGGAGTGGGTGTAGCTCACGGTGTGTCACCCTCATTTGTGTCATGACAGAGGAAGTTATCTCTAAATGTTGAGTGCAGGAGCAGCAGCAGGGATTACCAAAGTCAATAAAGGCGGATGCTTTCTACGACGTGCACAATGCTCACCATTGTCTTGCATTAGCAGTTGAAGAGAGCAGTAATCATCGGAAATAGGAGGAGGATCACCTCCTCTCAAAGGAGCATGTGTGAGACACGTGGCTGTTTCTACGAATCTGTTGAGCAAGATTTAAGTAAATAAATCCTTCTGGTGGAATGCTAGTAACAAATACAAATCATATTTACATTAACCTTCGTATTATCACTCTTTTAAGACTCTAGTTTCAAACTCCTATTAGCAACATTGCATGTGTTCAGATTCATTTTTATGAATTGAAAATAGAGTGGACGCAAAGTGCAGAGGAACGCCAAATGGATTTTAATCGACCATTATTTCAGTCTGAAAGTGCGAGCTGTTGATGGTTGCATACATTGCATATGGATGTTGTCATCAAAGTGAAACCCTTGTGAATAACAAACTGTTTTCCGGCACTTGTTTTCTAGACAAACAGTTTAATTAACATCTGGTATCCTACACATTACTTGATTCAGTCTGATTTAGTTTTTTGCTACTGTTGAATGATGAAAACTGGACAAGACTTTGAGTTCAATATTGTGTTCTGTAAAGTGTCGTCTGTGAACAACAAAACAAAAAAACATGATCAAACTTTGTTATTTCACCTTGTGACTGTGAAATGCAAAGGCTGGTTTGAGTAACAGATCAGAGAGTTTGAAATCTAAAGAGACACCAAAAACACGGCAGAAAGTTTTTTCTTCAAATGTGATATAATTTTACAACTCTGCAAAGCCCTTGGCAAGAGGGAAATCCATCCATCCCAAGATAAATAGTAGAAATACGATGATCATAAATGACTGCTGGCACTCACTTGATTGGCCTCTGCAGTACATTAATGGATGACGCTGCAGTGTTACAGCAAACATTGGGCCAGGTTCAGCTTTTTATGGCAAACAGCCCTGTTTTTTTTTTTTTGCTCGACCCTTCACATTGACTAATTGAGCGATCCCATTCAAATGAATCAGGGGGCGGCATATTTTCACACAGAGCTGTTTTCTGTAAGAACATGACTATAGACTCAAATAGGCGTATCCCTCTCACCTTGATAGATCGTTGACAGGATTGTTAGAATCGTATAGAAATTCATTTCCGAACTCACTGTGTTGACCTGATTCTGAAGACGTGTTTCCGGACGCCTTTGGCAGTTCTGCTTTACTTGCAGACGGTTTTATTATTTGCATCATCAACTAAGAAAAGTAAATTGATATTATTTACATGTAAGGGAATCTGATTCTTTAATTGACTTAGAACAAGTTAGGAAAAAGGCCTTAAAATACAGACAGTTAGGGTTTCATTGGGAAATCTATGTCCCAAGATTTCCTAAATAAAACTACCTACATGTAAACATCCAACATCATCCATTGCCCACTAGAGGTCACTACCACAGATTTTAAGTAAATGAAGGTGAAGGGTTAGTTATTAATGGAAGTCAATGGATTGCTTTAATGTACCTATTTTCAAAAATGTATTACCTAAGAGCAGAAATGTAATAACACAATGTTGCGTAACAACCCAAAAACGTAGAGACTGAGTGTGCTAAGCATGCCCCTGTTGATGCACTGGGGGATCTTTTAGCCTAATGTATTTAGTGCGTTAATTACAGTGCTGCCCGCCTCTCTGCCGTCTGTCGGTAGCTCATGCTCTGGTCAACATGTCTGGGAGAAGAAGACACTGCCTCCCACCTCCAGGCTCTCAAGCCCATACATCAACCAGTAAGCATTGGTGTGTGTACGTGTGTGTGTTTGTGTGTGTGTCTGTGTGTGTGTGTCTGCATGCTGTTTTGCTGCAGGGATATCGAAGGGCTTGTTATGGAAGTCATGATCACTAGCTCTGGGGTGTTTATCCGTCTGCTGAGGAGGTGGGCGGTAATAGACCTGTCAGATGAGTTTTACCCAGAAGCTACGGCGTGCTGCTACAGTATGTCCAAATCACTTCAGACTCCCCCAAACCCCAGAGACCTCCACGAAGATCCCTGTCAGGAATGGGCTTACCCCCTACACTGCTAACAGCCTAAACATGTGTGAATGTAAAAGATAACGGTCAGGTTTGAAAGATTTTGTTTCTTGATTTCACTTTACATTTTTGGTGACCGATATCATTGTGTGTCTACAGTTATTTCCGTTTTAAATCACATTAATATGAGCTGTCCAATTATTGTCCAATAATTCAGAGATTTCAAACCAGCCCTAGGAATAGCATTGAACTAATCGACATTTCTTTAATCACATAAGGTCAACGACTGCCAATGCAGGAAGCACTGTTCCCTTCATGTAAGGATGTGGAATTGAAAAAAAATCTGTTGCATTAAACGTTGAAATGTAACGCTAACCCTAAACCGTTTGGTGGTAGTCCAAATGTTGAAACAGAAATGGTCTGCCACATTGTCATCTGATCATCCAATCTATTTGCTCTGTTTTTGTTGTTCACATGATATCAGGAATACATAAATGATATGTAAAGATGCTTAAAAGTACGACAACAAGCAGACAATATGAAATATACACATGTTTACAATGTGTTTCATATTAGACGATTATTAGTGCAAACCATTGCAGGAAGTTAACCTGAGAACCTATAAAACCTTCCAGTGGTACTGTGCTTCCAGAAAATACTCTATTTATGACAAAACCTTTAGAAACAGCAACAACTAAAACTAGAAGTTTTGTAAAAATCCAAAGTGAGATGAGGTCCATGTGGGTGGTGGGTACTCTCTGAGTTTCTCGCTGTGATCATAACTCATTCTCAGGGACAGCTGAGTACAAGGGAATCCATACAAAATCCTGCAAAGCCTGCTGTTCTGATTTTCTTTTTACCATGACCTGATGTGGCCTTTTCTTTCTTTACTTTGCTTTACAGTAACAAATGTGTGGCACACAGGGGAGAGTGTTTTCAGCTGGCAGATACTGTACATATATCTAGAAAAGCTTTCTCCCAAACCGACATGAGGCAGAAAGTTGCATGTTCTAACCACCATACTTATTATACCATAACTAAATATGGAACTTAAGCTTGTTTTATATTTTACAGTGCAAAACAAAGTGCAAAACAAAGCATTCACACACTCATAGAGGGATACTTCTTTGCACATATACATTTTAATTCACCTTCCCGTCGTGTCTCTTTCTTTACACAACCTTCTCTTTCTCCTCTAGGCTTTCACTCATGGTTTCCCTAATGGCAAAGAGCAGCTCCTAATGCCCTACATTCAGGGTACACGAAAAACTGAGCTCAATAGGCTTGTAATCCACATTTTATACCGAGTCCCGGGTTTATAAAGGAAGCCGCAATAAAAGCCAAGTAAATGTCAAAGGGAGTCGGGAAAATCTACACTAGTGCCGGCTGTGTAATGTGGGATCAACCAAGTGGCAGAATGACTGAGCAATTACGTATTTGTTGAAAGCTCATTTCATAGATCTGCGCCCAACTGAAATAAAACGAAGTGAACCAAGGAAACGTTTGCGTGTGTGTGTGTCTGTGTGTGTGTGTCTGTTGGTCTTCTCTTCTCTCTGCCTTCTCTAGGAGATTTTCTTAGTTCTGTATTCACATCCAGACACATGTTACCAACTCATGTCTTCTCTTCTTTGAGAGAGCAAAGAAAACTTCCTCCTTGTCAACATTTATTTGAAAGAGACTTATTTTTTGACACAAATCCATGCCAGGCCTCGTTCCTGTGCTGACAGTCGACTTTCATTTTTCTCTACGAGTGGACTTACAAAGACGTGCGTGCGTGCGTGCGTGCGTGCGTGCGTGCGTGCGTGTGTGTGTGTGTGTGAGGCAGTGTGAAGACTTAATGTCACTTAAATAGTGTTGTGTTGGACCAGCAGGCAGGTAATGAGCTCAGGTGAGCGATCTGTGCCCTCTTCAAATATTTCCACTTGGGGAAAAAAAAGGAGAAAAATAAACAGTGAGTGGGTTTTGATGATTGGCACGCTGTGAGGAGTTTCTATTTTCTCAACATGTTTAGCCTCTCCTCTGTCAACTGCTTTGACAGCAGAGCATGCCAGGGATCCTGTGAAGGGGCTCTGCGCTCTGGCTGATGTCAGGGAGCAGCCAGGGGTCAGCCGTCAGCTCCAGGGTGGATTCAACCGATGGAGGGGGTGGAGCCCGGAAAACTGGCCTGCTTCGCAAAAAGCTCCTACTGATCCCAATATGTGTTTTTTTATGAATGAAATGAACTCACTATTCTTTTAAAAGTATCTTAACATCTTAAATATAGTTATTAGCCGTTTTTCAATCAAGATAATTATGCTGCTGTCATGAGAATGAGATGGGCTGAAACAGCTGTGCTCGTAGCCAAGTCACGTACAAGCTGCTACACGTGAGGCAGATGCATGTGTGACTCATGTGAAGCTTATCCAAAGAAAAATATACCACATATTACTTATGATTGTCGTAAATTACAAGTGTGAATTACACATCGCACAGACGGAGGTTGACATTACTCGTTTTTGTGGGCAACTTCAGTGAAATTACTCACAGCTAGTCCCACAATAAAAGTAATTCAAAGGGCAATTCAGTATGCCTGACAAGAGGCAAGTGAGAAGGAAATGCAATAATAATAATTTTAACCTCCAATTTGTTTTACAGTGTGTAGTTTTAAAGTTAAATGCAAGCCAGTACCACAAAATATATAGTAGATGAACTCATAATGGCCGTTGTTTTACAAATTACACTCGGGTAATATAAGAGCATGCATTCAGCAGGTTTGCGCTGCACTTTGAGTCCTTTCGCTGCTGCAGACAAAACCTCCTTTATGTGGGACATGCTCAAGTGAGTCAGTTCCTCTCGACTTGCTGTCATAAGGCATCAGAAACCACAGCTCCATGAAAAGCAAGTCCGCCAGCCTGCCAAAGGTTCATCCCTCTCCACCTGTTGTGGCGCTGGTTGCTATAAACATTTGAGTAATTTGAATTGAGTATGTGGTACTGTAATATTTCCTTCAAGATGTTATCTTCCTGCATCTGGCGCCGTGCCATGCACTCAGGGTGTATGCACAGGCCGAAACACATACACACTTAGTCATTCACAAACACACACTCAAATTATAAGAGATGGTGGAGAAGTACAAAAAATAAGGGAGGAAAATGAGGAGGGGTTTGCAGCGGGGGGGTGTATCTTCGTCCTCGGCCCTGACAAGGTGAGCTCTCTTTGCCCCGAGGACTGACTGCACAAACAACATTGCTGGCTGGTAAAGCAAAAGCAAAAGGCTCAGAGCCATCAGTGAATATTTTTCATTTCATAAGCACTTAAAGGTGATGAAACATGAGGGCATGTGTGTGTGTGTGTGTGTGTGTGTGTGTGTTAACTGACAACAAGACAGACGCACTTTATCACAGTATGAGCAGGTGTCAAAAGGAAAGGCCAGTGAAAGAAATACATTCTTTGACAATGCATAACACATCCTGAGGCAATACTGTTATCATTTGATTTTTTCTGATCTCGCTTTGCATTAACACTCTTTATTCTTTCAGCTCAGCAGTGTAGTATTAACTTGTGATTTCAAGCATTTCATGTTCATTTAATTTCTGCAGGTTTTCTTTCAAGAAACAAAGTCCTTCTGGTACGTGATAATTAAAACAACTAAGTCTTATACTTATCAACGGACCAGTATAATCTACTATGAACATATTTTCTGCTTTGCACTTCATTAGACATTTTTTCAAACGATTAACCAAGGTCATCTACACAAGACGCATCATTCCAAACTGAAAGCCTGTTTGTTGTTTGTAAAACAAATGATTTGATGCATTTAAAACCATCAATCATCAATCAACAGTACCCAGAATGTAAAAAGTCCCTGTAACCAATCAGTAAGCAAAGCATCAACACTATAAACACAAATCAGATTGCCCCTCTGTGTGTGCAACAATGGAGGGGAATTTCAGAGGGAGAGACTAAGAGGAAGTCATTGGGTCTGAAACTGTTGCATATTGGGAATGATAAAAAAAAAGTGTCCTCATTGCACTTGTGGACATATAAATCTATATTTACAGTATTCTACGCAATAAAACACCAAACATTCTGGATACAATTGTGTTTGAATTAGCTCATCAGTGTATAGTTGGCCTCTGAAAAGTATAGTAATTTATGTTATGAAAATACCATTTAAGAAGAGTTAATATAGAGTTTGCTTCTGTGAGATGTGTGAAATATTTAGTATAACCTGTGTTCAGAGGACTTTACGATTTCTGAAGATGCCCTACTTCACTTTGCCTCCAGTCAGAGCCACTGCACTAAAGAGTGAATCATCATTCATAAATGCTTTTATACTTGGTCAACAACAGTCACTTAATTGGCAGGATGATGAGCTTGCCAAGATTCTTGAAACCTGCAATTAGAATTTTACGATATTGGAAGAACATGTAGTGCTTCACTTTAGCAACAAAAGGCTTCTGTCATTGAGTCCAACCCTTTTGTCAAACGATGGAAATAATCAATCATCTTTCCTTCCTCATTTTTCACATAGATCATCCGATTGTAAAGATGCTGACATATTCCTGAGAAATGCCGCTTGAGCATCTGTCTTCTGTATAATGACATGTAGTGACCCATGGGGCTGCTGTACCAGAACAACAAGCTTTAGCCAAAAGTCAGCTGTAGTGAGTAGTGTATTAACGTGATGGTAATGTTGGGTCAATAGAGTTTATAGTTGATATCAGCCTAAAGCCCTATTTCACATAAATGACAAACCATTTGAGTTACATTCACATTTATAGGCCTTGATGAATTTCAAGATGAGATCATATTAAACATCAAACAAGCTGAGGGCTTTCCCCCATGACGCTGCTGTTCCTGTGCCATGTGAAACGAAAGAGTTTGCCAACGTTATGTAATGCGATCCATGTCACCTGATGCCACTGAATAACTGAACTAGCCCTAACCCCTAAAACTAACCCTAAACCCTAACCCTAACCCCTAATCCTAAACCTAATCCTAATCCTAACCCTAAACCCTAACCCTAACCCCTAATCCTAACCCTAAACCTAATCCTAATCCTAACCCTAACCCCTAACCCTAAACCCTAAACCCTAACCCTAACCCCTAACCCCTAACCCTAACCCTAATCCTAACCCCTAACCCTAAACCCTAACCATAACTGTTCAACCTTAAAACATAATCCTTATTCACCATTGTTGGTGCCTAAACATAACTAATTGTTAAAAATGCTGACATGTCCTTCTTCTATGGTTTTGCAGAGATGTGAAATAGCAACACCGTTTCTGGTGACTTGGATTCAACTCTATATTGAATGCTCACTGAAACAGATAGGATGCAATGGCAACAGATAAAGGGAACACTCAGATGAATGACACAATGAAAGGAGGGCGATAATGAGAGACATGTGTCAGCAGGGCTAATGAAGGACAGGTGAAAACAATCACACACAGGAAGTATCTGAAACAAGAGACAAAGGGAAGTATATCAAAATAAAAAAAGGAAAAACATGAATGGAGAAGGGAGGATTATGACACTGTGAATATAAGTCGGGAGGAAATAATCAGTCATACTCTGCGGGATAGCTCTAACATGGAAACCTGTAAAGGTCACATCACGAGCCAACTCGTTTGAAGAAGATCAAAGCATTATCATTAAGCATCTGTTAAAATGCATAATGGCAATCACTATAAATGCAGTCCCAAAATGCATTAGGCAATGATGATGTTTTTCTTTCCTGTGGTGTGGGTGGTAATGATTCAATTTCCATGATAAATAGGGATTGGGTGCTTCCTGATTAGCGAGCAAACTGGAGGCGAAAAGAAAGGGAAGAAGAGAAGAAGAAGAAAATGGCCCCACGATTAGGTTGGGGATTGATGAAGCAAAGGAACAGCCAAGCTTGTTCATCAACGAATGAAAGAGACAGAAAAAAATGTCACTATGCTATTTCTCCTCCGCCAAAGGAACACGGTAACAGAGCCTCTGGGGGGATTTTCCTCACAGTTGAGGGGCTTATTTGAATTGGATCTGCTGTTGATTGAAATGAATCGGCCCAATATCACAACTCCTTATAACTCGATCCCGGGGACAGATGGACGAGTTATCCGAGAGGACACTTTCTCTAATCCTCAGTCTTCTCATGTGCTGTGGCATTCTGGGACATCGGAGAGGGAAGAAAGAGGACGGAAGAGACCGATGACCCTTTTGGGCCTTCAAACGTAATTCACAACTACGTGACCACACACACACACACACGGATTCATCGAGAGGCCTTTGGGACTCTCGGCTGCGGGGCAAACTGATTTCACGGTGCGCCGGGGAATGATATAGAAAAACAACAGAAAGGTGTAGAGGAGAGTGTTTTCTTAGATTTACTCGTCATCCAGCAGTCGGAGCAGCGGGGTGCCGGGGTCAAAGGTCAGCGTGTCGGACCAAGTTGTCCTAACGGGGCTGTGACCCTTCCTCAACATTGAGAGGGTCGGATTTCAGCGAGTCGGAAAGAAAATGCTTTTACGACTGTTGAAGGATGGGATCCCTGCTTTTAAATTCTAAGTATTTCCTTTGTTTAGGCTAAATGAACACATCAGAATATCAGATGTGGTCTTTTTGCAGCTTGGATATTGAAGATAGGACAAATGGACCTTTGTCTTTTAGTTTTTTTCAACCTTACAGCTTCTCTTTCTTTTCCTACATTTCAGCTCCACTTTCTTCCAGACCGACCCTGGTATTTGAATCCCTTCTCTCTCCACTCCCTGCTGTTAAATCAATCTGGAGCTGTCAGCACTGAGGATTCTGGAGATCACAGCCACTCATCCCCGTCTGTTCTTTGGTAAAATATAAGATGAAGCACTGCTGCACATTTCTGTTTTGAATGCCGAGACACTTAAAATACATTAGGGGAATCCACTAATGCTGACTTCACAATATTAATACAGCCATAAATAACTGTTATTTACTAGAGGTGGGCGATACCACAGAATCTGGATTCGATCCGATACCAAGTATTTCAGGGCCAGTATCGCCGATACCGATATCGATACCTTTTTATAATGAAAAGCGTCTTGTGTACTTTCATATAGGGGAGAGCTGCATGACATGATTTTTCAGCTGAAATCATCATAAATAGACTAAATCTGAATTCATTTTCATGAATACAGACAGGACAGCTTTTATAGACAAATAAACGTTTTACTTTTGCAAATTTAAAGTGCAAACATGAAAAATAACAATACAAAGTGGCCAGAGTAGCGAACTGTCTTCTTGCACACATCACAGTTCGCTAAGTTTTAATTGCCAGTTGTGAAATTGCTCCACACAACGCTCCTCTTTCTCTCAGCCATCATGCGCGTGTGTGTGTTGCACTCGCGAGTCGCTGGCTGCTGCTGCTGCTGCTGGCCGCTGTCAGTCAGCTTGATAATCGGCGTTCAGGCAGGGAGCGCGCTGCGCGTGCGTGAGCCTCCAGGAGAGGAGGACAGCAGTGGAGAGAGAAGAAAAGAGCAGATACGGTACTTGTGTTCGTCTGCACATAGTTTTTTGAAGAAATTGACGAGTAGAGGAGACGGGAAAAAAAGTATAAAAGTATCGATCCTATTGGCTCTAGTATCGATATTTTGAAACGTAACGTGATATCGGAAGTATCGATATTTTGGGATCGATCCGCCCACCCCTATTATTTACTATGTTGAGCTGATTTGGTTTGCAGTGATATTAGTTCAGGTTTTATAGGTTGAATACGATTTCATTAATTAGTTTGAATTGACATGTAAATAGAGTTTACAGACATGAGGCGACTTGAGGAAGGCTTCTTCCTTCCCCAAGTTACTGTTGAATATCTTATACGTGTAGTTGTGTATGAAAGTGTTTAATTGTGTTTAATTTTCAGTTGAAATGAAAAATATGCTGAACGAAATGTTGAATGAAATGCTGTCAATAGCCATCAATTTAGCTGGGTGAGTCAGACAACAAGACACAATGGAGACTATTGTTCAGGGAAGACCTCGGATAAAAAACTAATGGTTGCTATCTACACAGGCTCAAAACACATCTGGTAGTATCTGTTGGCTCGGCCAAGCACAAAGGAAGACAGTGTTCCGCGTTGACTGACACAATCTGTGAGACATAAATGATTTACTCCGCTTTAATACCAGGGCAGGGCACTCTGCATGTTAGCATTGGCCTGGAGGACACAGGGTGCACTCACAAACACATGCATGCATTCAGTATACATGAGGAGGTGAGGCATGCACTGCAAACATGCAACACTGACTGTTTTACACGCTTATACACAAACAAGCATGCACAATCACACCTCCAGAATGTAAATACTCATTCATGCATTCCTCACAAGGGTTGTTATGGCTTTGTGGAGCATGTGCACACCTCATTGCATGTTTTTGTCCGTGTTCAGGGTTACCCAAACAGAGCAGCAGCCAAGAGATACAGCAAAACAACACCTGATACTTGTGTGTTTTCCATTAACTGTCATCCATGTGACTGAGTTCTTTCCGCTCAAAATGTCTTCACAGTATCCAGATCTTGATACGTCTGAACTCCATCGAGTCATTTAGGATTTGTTTTGCTTACACAGTCCTGCACGCAGTCTTATTTGCATTTGTATCTTTTTTACTCTCAAGTGCTGTTGATTCACAGATTAAATAAAAGTACTATGTTGGGTCTGTTAAGTGTTTTTTCCAGCAGTTCAATCAGTGAGGATCTAAAGGCCGCTACTCATTTGTAAAAAGAGCATTAGGCCTGAGTTATTGAGAACAAAGGTCTCGCAGACTCCTCTGGCACATGTGCACACATAAATTATTGTTTTCTTAATTGGATTAAAACCTCAAAGTGAGTTTGGAGACCTCCCACATCAAGACAATGGAAACAACGAGCTGCATCATTGTAGATTTCCATCTCATAAGGTCTTCAGTTTCTCAATAGCTATTAGACAAGGATCCTTGTTCTTTTTTATTGGGACAATAAATCTATCATCTCTACAGTACATTACAGAAGGAAATAAAATCTTTTTTTCATTTGCTATCACCCTCGGAAAAGATGTAGCGTATAAATAAACAATTGGTATCTTCCCCATCATCTTCCTCCTCCCCTCTCCTTTGTCCCCAGGTGAAAGGAAATTGTTGGCACATGTAGGTGGATTGCTCAGTCAGTCATGATGTACTAACCTCCCTGACAGTAATCCTTGCTGATCTCTGTGTATGTGTGTATGCATAGGTGTGTGTATTTTGCTATATGTGTGTGTTTGTTTGCGTCAGTTGGGTCGGTGTTGACAGCAACCTGCTGGGTGAGCTTAGAGCTCCCAGAGAGTTGAACTGATGACACCCTGACACATGTCAGCAGAGAGCATCCTGTTCAGTCACCACTCATTTGTAACTATTTATTGACACACACTCAGGAAGTCAAACACTTGGATGAGTATTTATTTGTCTCTTTTTTGACGAGAACGAAGTTCAAAATGACGACCTTGTCAAAGTTGATGCAAAAAAAGTTAAAAAAACAACGTCTTTTCCAACGTCTGGAATACTTTACAAAAAATCATACAAAAAGGGAGTGGAAAACTATAAAGCTAAATCACCCAAAAAATGTTATTTTGATGATAAATTATTAATATAATTGATATCATGCAGATTCAGTTGAAGTAGCTATGGTAGCTCTTGTATCTTCTCTTGCACTTTATATGTCGTTGCTGCTATATTGTATTACCATGTCATACTTGTGTATGCTGCTCTTGCTCTTTTGCACTTTTTGCATATCATGTATTTTGTTTTTGCTATGTTTGTAAAATGTAAACTTCTTAAATGTTTTATGTGAGGGACTGCAGATGGAAATTAGCTCAAAGCTAAATCTGGCACTGTTACGCTTGACACATTTTAATGTTTTAAAGGTCATATGTCATGCTTTTCCGGTTATTACCCGTCCCCTTGTGTGTTATGAAGGTTTTTCTGCATGTAAACGGTCTGCAGAGTCACAAACCCTCAAAGTACACCCTGTAGCGAGTAAAACACAGAAAAGACCTGTCTATGCTGCCCCCTTTTTCCATTGTTTTCTTCCTGGGTACAGTGACGTGCCCATACCCAAATGGACCCATTGGTCCAAATTGACCAATCCCTCGAGCTTCTCACACAAACACACACTCTCTCGCAGCAAAACTGTGGCTAGTGGAGCTTCGCAGGTGGGGGTGCTGCAGCCCCCTCAGCACCCCCAGCTTCCCGCGTCCATTCGCGATGTCCCGCTGTCTCGCAGACCCCACGCAGCAAGCAGGAAATGAACCCAGCTCACACTGTCCGCTCATCGCAGCAGCGAGCCGCGCGACGTCCCGCCAACACGGCACCCAGACCCCACGCAGCATTCTCATCTGTTTGTCATTACTAGTGTCATTTTCTGGTTGCTGGTTGCTAACAAACGCCATTGTAACACATAAACACTGATGTTCCGCGGTAACGGTGCTGGACTCATCAGAACAGAGCGGGCGAGCTGACCAATCAGAGCACAGTGGGCTCATAGAGATGCTGTATGAGAAACCAATGTGAGTTTGGAAAATTGCGCAATATAAATCTATCCTAGTAGACCTCAACAATGGAATTATGATCAGTAGAAATGGCCATGACATGGGACCTTTAAGTGTTCATTACTGTGCATTGTCCCTGCCAAATAATAATAATTGTTAATAACAATTAAATGAAAAATGAAATCGTTTTTATCTAATCCTTTCCTTCATACCTATAAATATAGCATGTTCACCCAGAACAATCTGCTGTTGCACTGGGTGATACATTTTAATGCAAAACCAACACACTTTGCAGTTATAGGATACAAATAACTAATACTGTTAAACATTGAAAGTAACTTCATCTTAACTATTAATATGAATGACTCAAATTCTCGTCCCCACCAGCGTTTTTTTTCTATGATGTATTATGTTTTATTGGATCTCTGGAGATAAATGAAATGCAAGACACAGTTATTGCAACTGTGACATTTCTGGGTTAACATTTTCATCCATAAAGCATTTTATTCCATGGTAGGAAACTCCAGGAAATCATTTTTGTAAGTGTTTGGGGGAGATAGATACAAACCCAACTCATTTATTGCAGTTGAGATTGACATTACAGTATGGGAAATTAATAAATTCAACATCAGAAACACCTACAAAGTAAATCCATAACACCGCAAGGAAAAGGGATATCTGGAAAAATGACTGTACATGGAAATAAGTTGATCAGTGCTGTCAGGAGACATTACAAATATTGTTTTGTAGACAAATGGGGGAATTTTCAGTTCAAGTTGAGAGGTTTGCTTATTATCTGGCCCATGACCACTTTTGTGATACTGACTACCAACGCTATATTCTATACTTGGGACATTAAAGTGGATTAACTCTCGGTAGAAATCCCACAACTAGTAGCCATATTTTTTAAAAGTGTATTTAAAACCAAGTAAAACCAGGCCATGACATATTTAAGTGTTAAATCTCATATTTGAAAGTAGTCATTTAAATAAACAATTAGTGCTCAAAAGACACTAAACTTAGGAATTAATGAATTAAACGCTTTTCCTCTAAAAAAGGAGACATCTTATTTTTAAAACAATGTATTAAGAATATTAAACCAAACTAAAGCAATTCCAAAACAGTTCATGGTTTGAAGATAATAATATTTTAGTTTCATAGTGCTGTTAATACACATGACTCACACACTTAATCGTAACATTCGAAAAACTGCCTTTTTTCTGACTATTAACATAATGCTTAATTTGTATTGGCGAACAATGTGAAACAGGGCGTCTCACAGTAGCAACACTACAAACAGCAGTTGTTTTTACAACCAAAGCCCTGAATACGGCTTTGCTTGTAGACTAAAACAGATGGAAAAAACAAACCCCGTGCCTGGTTTTCATGTGGGGTCAATATAGACGTATTCAGCTCTCACACACCAACAAAGGTTTCCACTTGCTCATCTGAAGAACCCAATCCTCCCTGAATTACAGGGAGATTAGAACTGGATTACGCTGCTTCTGAGAATCCCAGCCAGAGAGCAGCTATTATATCCATCAGAGGAGACAGTGGGCTGCACCTGTTGCTCCACAGCCGCCTGGAAGGGGACAGTCCAGGCCCAATTTGGGATATTTATATATAACACAACATTAAAGAGAATTTATAAGATTAAACTCTGTTTTCCTAACCTTTCTTATTTTTTCACCTAAGGAGCAATTTCACTTTAAAGCCCCATATGTGAAATGTGTTTTGAGTTTTATAACATGACTTCATACCCTGGCAGAAGATGTCTCTGTGAACGTGTGTATGGCCCAGGAGGTTCTTTATTGTCCCTGCAAAGCCCTTTACAACCAGTCGTGTGTGCAGTAATTCACTAAAATGCAATTATCTTTAAAAAGCAGACCGTAAAAAAAATAGGCAATTTTAAAAGAAAACGGTGTCAAGATAGTTATAAAAACGGGAGTTATTTACATGGGTAACTGTGCAAATGACTGCTAACGCTGTGGTAATGGAAGGGAGGCGGGAGAGAGCGTTCACAATTAACAACCGCTCTTAAAAGTGCTGCCGACTCGCAGGTGGAACATGCAAAGCCCTGTTTATGTGTGCATCTTGAGGAAATAAAACACGAGAAGTTCGCTTGAATTACCTCGATCTTATAACATATTATGACACAGTTGGAACATTTTTATGCAGTTGACATAATTCTGTGTAAAACCAAATACAACCCAGTGGACTCACATCATCGTGAATCGTGCAGAGACAGAAAATTACAGGAATGATAGATTGAGGTAAATTCTAAAATACAATAACAGCATTAAAGGATGAAAGGGGCCAAACGCACACCCCATTACCTTCCCATGTCCACAATGCAGGTTATTCAACCCAACAATGACCGCACCTAACTCTTGCAAAATCCGCGCAGATGTATTTACACGGACAAGGACAGCCTTTAGTCATGCCAAGATTGATTGAGCAAGCATGTAATGGTTTAGCATTAAAGCATTGCGGTGGAATCAGCGAACCCAACAGCTTGTCAGTCAGAGCAGCGCTGCACTTTTTACTCTGTTTTCATAAAGAAGGACACGAGTGAGTTACTTCACTGTTATAAAAATACCAAATTACAAGCCATTTGTTAACTGAAATACTGCAATTACCCCAAACCGCTGCCGTAACACAAGCATTTGTAATATGTGTACAGTACTCAGGCTCGGTGTGTTTAACTGTCTGCAAGTGTTACTTTGACTGAAGACAGACGGATGCTTGTTCTTCTTTCGGGAAGAGCATGTACCGTGTCGAACCGTCCCCAAATAGGCTACAACAATGCTATTGTGCAATAAATAAGATGAGGTAACTTGCTTTTCAGAAGACAAACAGGACAGGTAACAGTACATTAAGAAAACAAGCTGCGGTTGCTAAGGAACAGGCAAACAAACAGAGCTCAGACAAGATGTGGTTGGGTGTAAATCAGCCTGAAGGGACAAGGGCCCAGTCACTGAAGCACATAGAGCCAGTTTCACAAGAGAGGCCAAGCCAAGTATCATCCCCCGTGAAATACCAGCGACTAATCGTTTACCTTTGCCTCATCGCTCTCTCTCCTCTCTTTCTTGTTATCCATCCATCTGCCACTTTTTTTCTGAAACAGGGCAGAAATGGCAGATAAGTTATTTCAATCATCCGTGAAAACCCTGGGCAACATTTCCTGTGCAAAATCTTAAATTGCCTTTCATTAATTTCCTAATTACATGCAAAAATGATTTTTCCATGCTTCTATTTAGAACATAGTTCTGGGTATAAACTAATAAATTAATTTCCCCCGGTCACCTATAATCAGCATCTCTTGCAGATCTCCTCTGTTAATCTTTACTTTAAATGATCACGTTGTAACCGTGCATTTTAATCACTGCTCTGTCACCCTGCTCAAACTTGTTAAAAACAAGAAGCGTTTCACTTTCGTCACGTGGGGGGTTAACTGTTTCGTTTGACCTCTCGAAGCCGAGGATATGCTTTTCAAATTACAGCCACGCAGCAGCGCACATGAACTCTGCGCGATGCGTCAACTCTCGGCTCGCAGCCTGCAATTTTCTTTCCGCCTAAATTGCTCCGGAGGATGACAGACAAGTTAAAAGGGAAGAGTAAAAATGCGAGATGTAGCTATCTGCTCTTAAACCGTGGCCTTGTCAGTTTCACCGCTGGAGCTGAAGTGATACTTGCTCTCCGGTTTCGATGCTGTTCGCTCGACCGGGCAGACTGGGGACATTCCTCAAAGGAACAGGGCACACTTAAACACACTTTGCACACACCCCTGTCACATGCTTAATTCATACCCAAAGGGACAGCAGCATCTCATAATGTGTTTATCTTCTTGACATGTTAATCTGTAGATTGTGCACAAAAAGACGACGAAGTCCTCAGCCAGGCTTAGTGACCTGTTTTTCAGCACCTCTGGATCATCTCCCTCTGACAGGCATACATTAATGACCGCACACACACACCTCCTTTTCACTAGTTCTCCTCGAGCAGTTTACTTTTATGAATCAGTTTCACAAAGTACACTGACCCTGTTGACCTGAAATCTTTGGCAGTGTCTGACAAACAAGTCAAGTGGAGTAAAGTCTCGGATTTCAAAGGAAAGCTTGAATCCAGTCGTGAAAATATCCACACAAACACCACATGCTATTTATAGGCAGGGTCGAAATAGATTTCATCAATGCTGGCATGCAAACACAAGGCCCAGATATCGACACTTTAACTTATTCCTAAAAGCCAGATGTTTCGTTTTCCTGTTTAGGTTAAAGCGCATGCATAGAAAGACAGCGGTTGCTTTTCTTGGTCACCTTATAGCTTCTAGCTTCATGCGGGCTGGATGTTGTCAGCCCAGCTGCTGGCAGCATCACTCGGCACCAGCGGCGCGGTGCCGTGCTGCGGAGTGAGCTAATGGGCCCCGCGTTACTTCATCGCACTTCTAAGTGTTGCTCCATTTAAGAGAAGCCGGAATGACTGCAGAGGCACTAATAAAGCCGTTCAGCAGAGAGAGCGTCCCGGGAGATCTCATGGCTCTACTAGTGAATCGTTGACAAGTCTCTCCTAAAGGCCCAGGTGTATCCTTCAACTGGAACTCTCCCTCCTCCGCTGCTCGTTTGGATTCTCAAGGCCCTTACAGTGACGTCTGCAGATGCAATAGCTCAACTGAGCACAGAAAAATAAGTGTGTCTTTGTTTTTGCATGTTTCATATTACATTTCAATCATCACTATCCACAACAACATGATAAAGGATTAAGTTATTAACTGTTTACCAAGTGTACTCTTTTTAAAAATGTACTGAAATATTAAAATGACCATATTTGAAGTAGTTCTAAATAAATGGATCCAGTTTGTGGAAAAGTCTTCTTTGTACTATTGTATGAGATAAACTTTTTTACTTTTTTAAACTAATGGATCGGTCAGAATCTGATAGTTTTTATATTTTAATTGCCAATTTTTTTTTTCTAGATACTTCTTTTAACTTTCCTTTTGCCTGAGGTAAAAATCCCAGTTTATCATGTATAAAACACTTCAGATTTAACACCTGTTGTTCCGTGTAAAGTGATTTTAATGTGTTCTTATCTTATTTCGTGTGCCTTCCCACAAATAACAGAGGCCTGCATGCATCCTTTAGCCACTGAAAGGGCAAGAATGCAACATAACATGACTTTTAAAGAACCTTTTTAAACATGGCATGCTGTATTGGCTTTAATCATCCAAAGGCATGAAGTAGTTTTGCTCAAAACATAAAAAATGCAGCGCAAAAAGTAGTCGTATAAACCTCGGAGAATTACAGCTTCTCGTGGCACAATGCTAATTTAATACCTGACACCTCACTAATAACTGTGCTGCAGTTAATAAGACACATCCTGTGGTGCTTGGTGGTCCACATGTTTTTACCTCCAGGTATGCCCTCCATGTTTCTACATAAGAAGACATGTGTCTGACGACCTGGGACAAATTCTTTGAGCATGATAAACCATGGAGAAACGGCTAAATTAATGTAAGGATTCATGGGGATGGAGACACCTGTCTGGGTGTAACGTGATCTCCATCAATCATGCCTTGTTTGGGAGATACGAGCTGTACGTGAACTGTCATATAGTCCATGCATAAAATCCCTCGTCACTACACCCTGCAAACAGCCTGCTTTTGCAGTTTGCCTGCGGGGCGTTCTGGGTCTATAAATTAGTTAACAATTAGACAACTGGTTGACAAAGAACACAGTTTGACTTTGACATGTTGGCATGGCTGTCAACACATAAGGCCCGGCCGAGGCTGGGTGTGAGCGGTTTGTAAATCATCCTCTCTGGAGAAAGAGCCAGGCCTTACTTGTCATAATATGTAGAGCTTTGCTTCACAATACATGCAAAATCTCAGATTAAGAGAACTTCAACAGCTTTTTTTTCTCTCATTGCATGTCCTTATTTAACAGTCGGAACTCACTGATATATATTCATCAGATGCCTATGAAGATTATCAATGAGTTCCAAGCAAACTGTCTTGATTTTAGATGAGATGCCTCAAGGCTATCATGAAGCATAAACGGTTTTCACCCCAGAGTGCTCAATCAAACAGGTGAGATCACTGCGCTGGCATTGATCCTCAGGACTGGACATGCTCTGCTCTTTTCCCCGCCAGGTGAATTAAAGGTTGTTTCTATTTTACAAGATG
Source organism: Notothenia coriiceps (assembly GCF_000735185.1). NCBI lineage: Eukaryota > Metazoa > Chordata > Actinopteri > Perciformes > Nototheniidae > Notothenia > Notothenia coriiceps. Next base: position 39,882 of record NW_011352819.1, read on the forward strand.
GGTATGCTGTTTTTTTCCACTGCTCAATTTTGTTTTCCCCTGTCACTTTGCTGCCGTTTCTTCCATTACATTTCACAGGATTAGATCCCAACCGATCAATACTTGTCACTCATTTATTATATGCTGTAAAAACTGACGGATAGGTGTTTAGGAGTTGTTGCTAAGGAGCAATTATCATAACAAAAAAGAACCATGGATTAGATTTCAACTCTTTTTCACCTGGAAGCATCATCCGAGGTCCCTCCTGACAAGTTAAGAGGATTTACAAATATGAAGAAAAAAATTCAGAGTCCTGCCCAACAATGAAAAATATTTGCCTTGCCCTTATGTGCATAGTTGAGATTAACTAGAAGTTTCTGACAGCAGAGTAGACAGTATTAAGGGATAATGCTTATGCTTAATAAATCCATGGTAGACAGATTGATGCCTGTACATAACACTGAGCAAACAGAGCAGAGAAAAGACTTAACCTCCATCAACAGGTACATTCATCACCATGTAGATTCATCATGGGATCATGATAATGGCAAATAATGATGCAGACGGAGGAAAACAGTTGTTTGTCTCTGTCATTAAGTCTTAATACGTATTAGGTGAAAATCATCATGGATAAGTTCAAAGGTAACAAGTTGAATTGAGGACTTTCTTCTTTGCTCAGAACATAAGGACATATTTCTTTATAATAAAGTTTCATTATAAAAGAAAGTCCCTGTTAAGACCCCATTTACACGGGAATGTTTGCGTTTACGCACCGAATGCGTTTTCCAAAAGGTATGCGGCAGATTTTCCGTTAAAAAAAAATTTCGTCGGTCAACATGTCCGTTAAAGTTTAAATCTTCCGGGCAAAATTTGGAAAGTGCCGGTCAGAGGTCTTCTTTGTTATTTATTGAGCTTTAAAACAAATTGATAAAGACTCTATATAATAATATAAGAATAATAAACGGAGCCTCTCTTTTCCTCCCCCTCTTCTGACAGCCCAGCAGCTGATCTCTGAGCAGGAGACGTGGGGAGAGGGAGGCGGGGCTATTTCATCGTTATCATAAAATGGTCGTATAGAGGCATTCACACGGAGCCGTTTGACCCCCCAGAGCGTTCCGTTTGCAGATCTATCCACCTGTTATCGTTTGCGGGGTCCGTTTCTATCGTTTTGTTACAGCCTCGTGTAAACGAAAGGGCTATACGCAAGAGAAACTATGCGGATACAACCCCGATCGTCCTTGTGTAAACGCCCGGGGTCTAAACCTCACGTCAGTAGTTTGTTCCATGCTTGCTGGCCTCTCTGAATTTTACCTTAAGTCAAATACTACACTAAAGTACAATTTCAAGGTTTACTGAATTGGTAATTGAACTCAAACCATACCAAAGAGGAATAAATAGTACTTTTTTTTATCTTAACAGTTACTTTGCAGATTACTATTATATATTCTGGACAAAGCACATCAGCATAAAGCTAATTATGTAGTAATATAAATAGGGTCATTTGAAAATGTAAAGTAAATGTAGTTTTGAAAGATACTTTTGCTAATGAATAGACTTAGAATACACAATCAACCATTCATTTTACTTATATTTAATAAAATTTACTTTTTCAATGTTTTTGAAGGAGAGTTACAAGCGAAAATGGGATTTGGAAACAAAACGTGTATTTGAATAATGCAAAAACAAAAACACACTCAACCTTGACAACACAACAATATTCTGTGGCACATTGTTGTGTTTACTAAGATTTTCCAAAGAAACTGTGTTTCACAAACAATAAAACTTTAGTATGGAACATACACATTTCAAGGAAACAGGAAAGTTTACGAGCTTCAAGCACCACAGGTTTATTTGTATCAGTTCTCTTTTAAGAGTTCTGTGGAGTTAAAGCTAAGACATCTACAGTATCTGCCTCGGGGCAAAGAGTGTGAGGAAAAGGAAGCAAGAAAAGCACCTATTCATAACAGTTAAAAAACAGAGCCCTTCCTCTAGGCCTAAGCCGCTGATAGACTTACGTCCATTGACTGATAAGGAGGAGGGCATCTTTCAGCGTGCATTCTCCAGCGAGGCCTACTTAGAGAGACATACAATTCACCATTCAGCAGAGAATCTGGTGTTACACACGTCCATCTGTTTCTCTAGTGGCACACATGAGGTGAGCGTTGGAATAAATGAAAGATAACCTGTCAACCTTGCAAGGAGGACTGACAAACTGTCAACAACAGGGGGGCAAACCCAGTGTCCAACAAATACATAAAAGTGGTAAGAGAAAGTGTAAGAAACATTTGCCTCTGTGTGCAGTTAAAAAAAAGTAAAAGAAAGAAGGACGGAGCGACAGAAAGTAAGTTGGCAGTCAGCCCATTTTTGTCTGGCGCACATCCAGTTGGAATGATGTAATAGTGGGTTAAGTAGTTCAGCGAGCTTCAGGAGTTGGAAAGAAGCTTTGTATTTTTTGGGGTGACATTGCAGCAGGTGAAACTTAACAATCGCTGGATTCATTTAGCCCTCAAAGTGGGGGGGGAGGAACGGGGCCTCGAGACAAATCTGAGGAGGTGGTGGGCCTCCACAAGCCCTTTATCCTTGTTTTGACTGTTGTTGAGTGTCCCAACAGTTGGAGATTGAATCTGTGCACACAGCGGTTGTCTTCAACATCCATTGGCTTTGTCAGTCATGCATACGTTAGCCTGATGACAAAATACAAATCAATGTCAGAAATCAACACACAAGTAGGTCAAAAGTCCATACCCTAACCCTCTATTACAACAGAGGTCCATTGCTTTGGGTGTGCCAGTGAATCCTTATTAAAACATAACGAAACAGAAACATTTAAAAAATGAGGCTACTTGTTTTTCCAATAAATCATTCAACTAGCCAGCTATCAATTTATCCCATCAATCCATCATCTATGCAATACATCAATCCACAGGTTTAAGGTATGTGTGACACATGGAAGTGTTTATTATCTATGACCTTCAGCATTTCTTGCAGGTGCATGCAAAGGTAGTCTATTGAGATGTTTTTACATTTGATTTAATTTGGGAATTACACTTGGAAAACACATCCACCGTCCTTGTAATTTTATTTCTGGAGTTGACAATGATTAGATAATGCATCCGGCTCTGTCATGAAAGATGGTCAGTGTCGGTTTAAAACAAGGTGTACTTACAGCGAGCCTGAATTACACAGTACACATCAAATGAGTCACACAGCTGAAAAGGAACTGTTTATACAACAACCGAAAACACGCTGTCTGATTGCAGGGTGCCAGGAATCTCAGAAGGAACTTTACCTTTCTTTCTCTGTTACTTTCCTGCGTGATGCACGTTTCATATCCCTACAAAACAAATATTTATCTGAATTCAACACACGGAAATAAATAATGATTTTCGGAAAATGTGTTAATAGAATCCGGAAATGGTACGACGAATGCTGCAGGTTAGTCACGATAAATTCGTATTGGCTTTTGCATTTTCTTTTGTAGGGGTTGAGTTTTGACGACAAAGTCAATAAGCAATCTTATTAGAATTTAAGAAAAGTTATTTGTGTTTTACAATGTATACCTGGAAAAAGACAATGAACCTTTACAGGACAAATATAACAACTATACATCTGTAGTTGTATTTTCTGCATGCATATCTTGCTTTGACATGTTTAATTGTGTGAATACTGGACTGCAAATCTAGATTTTTTTATTAAATCCGAGTTGTGTGTACAATGCAGAGAGCATTGATGCATTTGACAATAAGTGATTGTTTTGATCACGCACCTTTCAAAACAGCAAATACCTTCTCCATAAAGTCACTCTGCTTCTGACTCAATGACCGTCCCAGTCAGTGTGTTACCAAACAGTCAATGTTACCAAGGAAACATTTAAAATGACGGCATCCAAGATTGAATAAGAAATTAGATTTAATGTCAACAGACCGAGGTGCCAGGTAGGCCCGATATTACTTGTTGGTCTGAGTCTCGGCAGTATTTAAAGCCATTGATATTAATGGTGGTAGTGGGAAACATTATCCTTAAGTCCTGCGGTTGAGTTGAGCACAGAGACCAGAGGGTCTGCCAATACATATGAAGCTAACCCACTATAATATCCAAATTACAGTATGGCACACTCAATCAGACTGAGGGCTATTATTGGTCACAGGAGAGGACACTGGCACATTTGAGGAGAATGGTTTCATTTATGAAGCTGGTCGTAAAAAGTTGGGTTTGGAGGCGGTGTGCCGGTAGTTAAAAAATATCTGAATAGGGGGACATGTCTTTTGCCGTAATAGCATTAAGTTAGACCTTTAATCTGCATTGAAGTATGTTTACTTTCCATTTATGATGAAAGTTATGGGCTTCAATAGATCACAGTTGGATATTTAAACGATACAGTACTGAGTCTTAGATTATTTGAGAATAATATATGGAGCAGGAAGAACATTTAAAAAGGACTTACACATTTTTGTTTTTACATTTGAACTGTTTGCTTGGCCTCAGTATTCAGTCAATGAATTTCAATTTTTTTCCTGGCGATGGTGAGGCTTTACAACTTCCCTCCGTTGGGCCAATTGGTCAGTTTTACATGCAAATCTCAGACACATTTCTGTTCTCTCCAACAACAACAGAGACAGTCAAAAATGTCCCTTGCTTGCACTCATATTTTAGTTGGACAGAGCTAAAGTTAAAGTATGATCTCAGAGACTAAGCCGTGGCAATTATGTTGAAAAAATAAAAACTGGACGGCTTGTTAAGGAGAAAGATTTCAGTTTGGGTTAGACTTTTTTTTTTTGTAATTACTGTTTCCTTTCTCAATAAAACAGTTATTGAATTTCAGCTTATCAGACTAAAGTAGTTAAGGAGCCTTTTTACCAGCCGTCACAAGTGGATAATTATAGATAAATCTTTTACATACTTTATTTTAAAATCCTCAATGACCTCAAAACATCCTCAAAATAAAACCAGCATAACATGAGAGGAGGCATCAGACCTCCGCTTTCATTTTAAAGTCTTTTTTTCCATTACAGAGAAGAGAGGGTTTTAAGCCATTTTGCTTCACTGTCATTTACCAATTACGCATCTGCTGAGCGGAAATAGGATGGAAATCCTCGTGAAGAAGATGAAAGGCCGGCTCGGCATCAGAGGGACCGAGCTGAAACCGTGGTGGTGGTCTCTTTTTCTTCTCACTCTCTCATCCCTCCCTTTCACACTCTCCCTTTTCCCCAACAATGTTGCCAATGTTCCCCCGACCCTCCATCTCTTGGCTCCCTCTCGCAGCCGTGGTCTCTGTGGACTATCAGCGAGCGGCCACCTTTGAGAATGGCACTGAGCTGCTGTGATCTAACAGCTATAAAATGAAAACTTATGGACAGTCATTGCCAGAGAGTCTATACAACACAATGCATCATGGTTAAAGAATGGATGATGATGTCATGGCTGTGCCTCGCTCCGCGCTGCTCCTCTTCAGTTCATACATTTTCTTTTAGGAGAACAATTATTATTATATCTGTATGTATCTTTAACGATGTCATGTCTCTTAATCATTAAAGCCCTTACACGGAAATGTGGCTGTAAAGGACAATGGATAACAACTATAATAAGAACAACAAAAAAAACAGATTCAAATATATTATTTGGTCTGTGTTTATATCTATTTTATACTATTCTTTTTAGATCACATTTGCCTCAATGCAAAGCCAACATTTGACAATTTTGTTACTGTTGTTGTTTTGTATAAACTGTTAAGAAAAAAAACAAATGGTAAATTCTGTATTTATAACCAATGTTTATATGCTTGCAACCTTGAATTAGAATTTCATAAAAACATTAAGTCTATTTTAATCTAATAAAATGCGAGCTTAATTATAATTACAACAGTAAAGTTGCCCTCTAGGTTGTTTTTTGTGCCAAACTGTTGCATTCAAAGTGAAGTATAAACTATTACGCTCCTTGTAAACTCGTGTCTATACAGTGTGTTGTTCTGCGTTATGCCAACATATCCTGAAGGTGTAACAGTGTGCACTCTGAGAACAATTAAATAATTGCATACTTCCCCACCGGCATCATCAGTACAGCAAATCATAGTAGTCTTCTTGTCAGTGCTCATTTTGCAAGCTAAGTAATAACTTGATATGTTGCCCTGAGATGGATAGAAACTATGTGCGCATTATAATTCATCAATTGGCAGGTAGTGATTAAGTGGATCGGCCATAAATCTTTTGTACGAACTTCATGTAAGAAACATCTCGCAGAAGAGGTTAAAAAAGGTGTAGAATACTATAAATGACACCAGAGAAGCACATGTTGTGTGCTGTATACAGGTGCCTATAGAAATAACACAGTATTGGTTACAAGTTCACGTAAGCAATACTTATGTCGTTATGATTTTTATCATGCTATTCTGAGTCAGTAGTCTCATCTTGACAATAATTGCTTCAACAGTCAAGTTGTTGAGTGGGCGATAGTTATAATTACGCAGTTTAGCCTTGCCCATTATCCAGGAATATTGCTCAATATCAATTACAAACAGTATCATTTACAAATGATCAACTGATTTATTGTTAATAAAGGTTTGAGACAAGGGAACGCTTTGAATTTCATGAGAAATAACAGCTGATGTAAGAATACATTTTCTATACTCAACATTTGACTTAAACATTCAGTAAAACGTATATGACTATGGTGCAGCCAGAGTGTCTGTCACAGTCCGACGTCTGTGTGTTGGCACTGACTTCATGGAGCCCCCCACCCTGTGAGTGTGTGTAACCAAAGAACACAGATTTGGCCCCGGCAGCACATGCACACAGTCTTGTTCCCACTCCCTGGTCCCACTGTTCCCTCTCCCTCGTCCCACTGTTCCCTCTCCCTGGTCCCACTGTTCCCTCTCCTTCGTCCCACTGTTCCCTCTCCTTCGTCCCACTGTTCCCTCTCCCTGGTCCCACTGTTCCCTCTCCCTGGTCCCACTGTTCCCTCTCCCTGGTCCCACTGTTCCCTCTCCCTCGTCCCACTGTTCCCTCTCCCTGGTCCCACTGTTCCCTCTCCCTCGTCCCACTGTTCCCTTTCCCTCGTCCCACTTTTCCCTCTACCTGGTCCCACTGTTCCCTGTCCCTCGTCCCACTGTTCCCTCTCCCTCGTCCCACTGTTCCCTCTCCCTCGTCCCACTGTTCCCTCTCCCTCGTCCCACTGTGCCATCCCCAGCGTCCCCGGCGTTGGACCCACAGTCCCGTCAGCAGCACCAGCCGAGGCGTCCACCCTTCAGCCATCCTGCGCTCCGTCACCCTGGCGTCGCACGACATTCTTTCCCACAGGCAGCCACATAGTTCCAGCGTCTCCTCATGCGAGGGGGCCTGGGACCCTGCAACAGGCGGGGGGCACTTCAAAGGCCGGCGGCCCACAGCTGCAGCCTGTCGCTCCAGCAGCCAGCTCCAGTTTGTAATCATTATTAAAGGCTTGACCTCGGAGGCATCTCTGCCGCTGTTCACACCCCCTTCCCACCCCTGATAACGCTGCACGGGCCTCCTCTCAAGGCGACTCCAGTTACCCATCAGTCAGTGGGCTGAGAGGGATGTGCGGGAGCCATTGTTTCTGCTGCGGTGACGCTCGAGCTGAGGCATTAGTGGTTTCATTAAGGACCCCTTTTTTCTCGGACCGCTTGGTATCGTAAGTCACCTGTAAGGCATCCATGCAGCTGCAGGGGCTAGTGACAATGCTGGAGTCTTAACAAGCTTACTGCTAATAAATCAGTGAAATATGGATTTAATGGGAATTAAAGTCACAGCTAAATCCGCTGAATATGATTTATATGTCAATGCGTGCCCAGGCAAAACACTGTCATCTGAGGTAGTCTTCTATTCAAACTTCAACCCTGCTATTAATTAATATTAGACGGGAATGTCAGAGTGAGCTCATTCCACTTGTTCATCGGGCATTTATTTTTTGGAATAAAATATTGATATATTTAAAAAGAAAAATCCTCAAAATCCCGGCAATTTTTAAAAGAAAAAAAACATCCAGGTCTAGAACTTTTTTAAGGAAGTTTTTGCAGTTCTTTATGTTTCTGAATGTTTTACCAGGTCAAAACGAATTTAGAAAAACAATTCAGGCAACATTTAATATTTTCAGTATATATATATATATATATATATTTGATGCTAAGAGTTCGCATTTTTTACTGTTCACCCGTAGAGGACACTATTTTCTTGTTAGTCCTGGTGTGACAAAAGAGGAATTTATGGATGAACTTTGTAGCCTCAAACGGTGCTTAAAAAGACAGACCTGCTCCCTCACTCAATGAGACAAATTGCCTTGGTTGATGCCTTCCATCAGACATCTTCTCACCTCAAAAGCTCGTTGATTATTGGTTAGGTTGGTAACCACCAATAAAAAGCTTTTATCAATGAAGAAAGTCACGATAACTAAAGGACAACATTATACGGCCCATATCCTCATCGCTCAACAACTCCAGGGTTCAACAGCTGGATCTATTTGATATATATAGATTGTAAACAACATTGTACAAAAACACTTGTCCGAATCCGTTATTACAAAAGTTGATCTGCACTGATAACAATAATCAGAAGGACAATGCTCTCATTCTCCGGTATTTCTAAAAATCTACGGACGTTAATGTGCCAACAGCCAGGGTGCCCTCCTTTCCTTTTCTCATTAATCCCTCAAGCCCTATTATTGATGTAATGCTCTTGAGTCACTCCAAAACAAGATCAACACAGGTGTTGAATAATGGCAGGCCTGCAAAAAATAAGTAGGAGGGGTCTTTACCAGGTGTGCTGCTTCGGTAACAAACATGGAGAATGATAACCCTTCATTAAAGATTCCACACTCCATACGGCATCCAGCTGAAGCAGGAGTTTGACCTGAAATCTTCTTCTACATAGTAATCAATCCTCACAATAACTCATTGGTTTTATAGAAGCTTTATATCGCCGTACAGATGGCTGGTTGTTTTGCAAACTGACATTCTCTGAAGCCAACGATGAGTTTATGGCTCCATTATAAAGGCAGTAAATCTTCCGTGACAGCTTCCCATCAGATAAACAGGCAGTAGGAAAACACATTGCTAATTACACAGTTGCGTATTGAGTCAAGTGTGATGATAGAATATAAAAACATATTTTAACATCGCTTCATTCACAAACTTTAATATCATGCCATTACTATTTCATGATTGACAGAAAGACTTTATGCTCCGTGGACCCGTAGAGCTGAGTGGTGTTCGACAAAGCTTTTTTTAATGGAATATTGAATGTCAAGTCATCCATCATCAGGAGATTATAAAGGCAAATTGTATTCTGTGAATGCTGGTGCTTAAACCACAATAAAGCACGACCCTTACAGCTTAACTCTTAATCCTGACCACCTTTGACCTCCTGGTATATTTCAAAAGATACTTGGACCCAAGAAGAACTTTAAAATGCCAATATGTCTCCTTGTTTAAGAATATGCAAAATGTGGGGGATTAAAACTGGATCCAATGTTGAATTATTTATTGCACCCTGCGCTAAAACTAATTCATCAAGATCACGTCAAAATGTTGATCCATTTCCATAGCTACAGCCATAATATTGCTTCACGTTAACACTTCCCATGATGACATGAAAACATTAAGAATCATTTTGTGGGCTAGAATTTGTTTGTTTGCAAAGATGAAGGAAGTAGACTTCAATGAAACAAATAGAGAGATGACACATTTACAACCAAGCCTTTCATATCCATAAGCCTATTTATCACTAGATGCTATCGGATATTCAGTATTTGTTTTTATTTGTGTGAAGAAACCCATAGTAGATTTATATGACTAATATGTTGTATCCTGTTTTCACCATGCCTACACAACCAGGGCATACTATTTGAGCCAAGTAATACAACTCTGGAACATCCTGATATATAATGTCTAATGAAAACAGACAGGAAAAACCCCATGTCCTTCATTTAATGTTTGTTTTTATTTTAACTGTTGGCATACCTAAAAAGATTGCTAAAGATGGTAACACTGTGATAACATGCACCCCCACTATGTGAGTTATTTAGTAAAAACACAACATGCTCAGTCAGAGTTGATCTGACAGGGTGTGTGGCTGTACGTTGGCGAGTGGAATCCTTCCCCAGCTTAAAGGCTGACGGCTCCAAACAGATGGAGGAGCCGTCAGTCCCAGCGCAGCCCGCTCTCTTTGTCCACCTTTTCCACTTTTGTTGTGTTGATTTGTTTATTTTTGGTTTCTATACAATCAAGAGCCTCCCGAGCTGGGAGTGTGGAGAAGGGCTAGACATAATACGACGGTGATGAGAGGGACAGCATGGGACAAGACCCCCCAGGCGTGCTGCAGGGGGCCTTCTGGAGCGGGATGCCAGGAATGGCTCAGGGGTCCCAGCGGCACGAGCCTCGACACTTAACAAGCGCCTTGCAGTTGTCCCTGGCCTTGACCCTGTCTCGTCTTGAGACACATATGGGGCTCGAACAGGGGTGAGCACTCTGTCATATTATAGGAATATCCCCAGTAAGAATTAATGTATAACTGCTCCTCCATTACAAAGTGTTATATAAGCGTCAGTGAAAGTAAACACAAGTACTTTCACACTGTTGCTATCAATGAGTCGGCAGGACACTTTTGTTTTTGGAGCCTTATCAAAGTCCTAGGAAGGGATTTGAAGCCCTGCGCCCGTATTACACAGCTGGGGTTGCAGAGGATCTATTTACTTATACAGGGGCGTATGCATATTTGTTTTATCACTGCTTAATCTTAGTAGAATGGAAACCCCCTGATCCCCCACTCTCCTTTAATCAACTGGCTTAAGGACCTACATTATTTCTTTAAAAATGGGCCCGATTTGTTTTTTCGAGATCTTCCCTTTCATGTAGTCTGTAGTCATCTTGTCGGTTTATATGTAAATGGTCTACAAAAGCTACAATACAAGTTCCCTCCAGAGGGGGTTTCTCTCCCACACACTCACCTTCCCCGTCTGAAACGCCTCCATTGGGCTCCTTTATTTTCTTCTGTAGCATAATGACATCACTACGCAACACTTTCGCTTCTATTGCATAGCGCCCCATCGCATTGTGCGTGATAGGCTAAGGGGCAGGACATCTCTAAGTGGTTGACCAATCACAACAGAGCCGGCCAGCTAACCAATCAGAGCAGACTGGGCTCTGGTTTCAGACAGAGGGTGAAAAGAGGCGCTGCAGCACAGGCAGTATGAGACAAATAAAGAGCTTTTTGAACATTAAAGCATGGAGACATGTCACAGTAGAGACACAAAATACTAATATGAACCTGAAGATGAAATTAATCTAAATTTGATGAAATAAAATGTCTTCAAACACTACCCCTTGAGTAGTAGTTTAATATTATTTATTTATACAGTATTTGTATTCACTATTATTCACTGTTTCTTAATATTATTATTTTTTTAACATCTTTTAATATACATTTTTTACTCTTTTCCTATAGGCAATGAAAGTCATTTGGTCTAAACTTGTATCTTTATGGTGTTTCAAGGGAAGAGTGGGAGGCGATGGTTAGGTGAGGGTAAGTTCAGTTCTCATGAGACAACACATTTAATTGGAAGGAAATAAGCTGTTTCAGTTGCAACACTGTATGATTGTATCTGTTCCGCAATAAAAACATATTGAAAAACGTGAATTATTGTCGCAATACAATATATATAAAACAAAAGATTAAGAAATCATCTCCGTGTGTGGTCAGACGGTGAGAGCACTGTGATGGAACTGTTAACATGGTATATTAACTTCCTGTCGATTCAACCCTTTTTCTCTTGCTGCCGTTTCCCTTGAGAAAGTCTGGCGATTTCTAACCGGCAGGCTAGTAGATGTCTCAGCTCAGGGCTTCCTGTTACAAGACCATAACAGACTTTGCTTGGTGAGTAACAAGGACACATTCCCTGGCTCCCTGCGCGTCCATTGGGAGGCTGCGGGTCACGTACGGGAATCAGTAATGTAGGCTGCAGGCCGGGTAGAAAATCAGGAGCTAGAAAATGAGTGCTTGTTAAGTAAAAGGATCCTTTAAGCTGCATTTGAAACAAAGCTAGCTGTTCACCAGCACTGATACAGTCATGAGGAATGTATCGTAAAAAAGAGCGATGACTAATCCGGCTGCTTTTGTTTTAAAATGTTTTAGAAGCTATAAAACTTTAAGCAGACTCAAGCCCGGGCCTGACAAGCCTGCGGTCTTATGAATATTTCAACATTAAATGTGAAAAGAGGAAGAGACATGCTATGCTAATGTTGTTATTACTTTAGTTTTTTACGAGTTGCCAAAATCATCATACTAATGTGCTTCAAGGTGTGCTGTCATTGAAATTAGGAGTTTTTAATTGACTTGTAAAAAATGCTAGAGAGAAAACTGGATTAAAGTCACACGGACACACGACACACCAACAGCTGCTTGTTTAGGATCAGATTATCTGCGACACGCCTTAAACAAACATTTTCCATAGCGATTAAAAAAGAATACCATTAATCTATGTTGTTGACATGTATGTCTTTATATCTAAATACCCAGTGCATTGCTGTTTCTAAAAGCTGAACCATTAAGAATCAACACTCCACATGCCAGGCAGTTAATGTGGTGGAAATTTGCCAAGCATGGATTCCATGCAAACTGAGCTGCCCCGTCTTGAATTGGCCTGGGAATACACAAAATGCCCCACATGCATTATGTGACACTGAATTGTGCTATGGAAACGTGGCTTTTAATGTTTTCCTAATTGGGGGGCATTAATCAATTGTGCTCCATCAGCAGAGGCTAAGAGGGCCTGTAAGCATCTGCCCACCGTCCAGATCTCTGACCCAACACCAGCTGGCTCTCAACCCACGCTCTGCTGCAAGAAATCACTTTTGACTCCATCCATCAAAGCTACATTAATATTCTGTCTTAAGCAGCCCACTACTTGGACTGCATTCAGGGTCTTAATTACCTTTGGCCCTGCCAGAGGAAGGTGACCGCAGCGACCAAAGCAACTGTATCAGCTCTCGCTCTCTGTCAGTTACCATACGTTTATACTCCATCAGGGACCAGTGAGTCTTTCAGGCTTGTCCGCTTTGGCTCTTACATACCGCGTTCAAAGGACGAAGGGGGTATCAGAAATCTGGGACAATGGCAGCAACTGCACATCTAATTTAGCTCCTTGTTTATCACAAGTTTGTAATCAGATCCGCCGCACAATGCAGGGGAGCACAAAGGAATGGTGATCAGGGAGCTATTGTTTTTCAAGCTAATTAGCCGCTGACCATTCCTCCGAATCCTCTTGGGTGTACAATCCCTGTCGGGGTTAAACGTGGCTAAAAGTGGCATAGATCCCTCGTACCATTAAAAACGAGCCTTACAAGTCAATGGTATTTGGGGACGTGTTATATGATGGCCTAGTTATCTGCTCATTACATTGCCCTGTTCGACATAGCCCAGTACTCCGGGTGCCCGGTATCAACACAACAGTTGTTTTTGCTCTAATGTTGTCCATTCATGTGTTGCTGCCAACTTCCATTGTCTTGCCCACAAATGACACAGCTACTAAAGCCAGGAGATTATACGGTGGACCGGGTGGTGTCAACATTTAACTTTTATAACAATATATCTTGAAATAACTGTTGTATCTTGAAATAACTATTTGAACATTAAGACTTTATTGATCCCTGAGGGGAAATTTAATTTTTTAATCCAGTGCTATTTGCACTACACTACACACACGGCCGAAAATACTAACATGCACAAACAGGATTTATACACATGCATTAGTGGAGGCGTTATGGCATTTCTACAACTGCGAGTCCGCACTTTGTATTTTGGTCCGATTGGGACTTAAACCGGTGACCCTTTGGTTCCCAAGTCCCTCTGAGCCACTGCCGCCCCCAATTTAGCATGTAGTATTCAAATCTAATCTAATTTTATTTATACTGTATAGCCACATATATCACAAAACACATTTGTATCAGTGGGCTTTACAAATCAAAAAATATGATTGACAATGTAAGAAATACATAATAAAATTACAAGATAGAAACTCAAATACAAATAGAGTAAAATAAATCAAAAACTATAAAAGAAAATCGCTTATAGGACCCAAGAGGATGTTTTGGGGAAGCCTGAAACCAGCCCTTACTATAGGCTTTGTTTTTTTAATGGTGACATTTAAGTCTCAGATTACATTTACGACTCTTAAGAAACATTAACCTAAAGTTACTATACGAAAATATTCCTTCAAAAAACCACTAAATGCAGCAATCTGACAATATGTGCTGCATGCATAATGAGTCTGAAGACACTATGCAGCTGCCCATCAACTATCCAGCTCAGTACATCTCAGTGATTGCTCCTAACTGTTGATTTAAACATTCAGCACCCAGGGTGGGAACTGTTACAGCCAGAGAAAGCAAGACTTCCAAACCAGCCTTGTGGAAACAACCTCTGACCTTAAGGCATTAGCCTCTGACCTGCAACAGGTGGAGACAGTGTCTTTCCAGCCAGTTGGACCAAGTGTCAGGGGCCTTCTAGCATCCACTCTCAGCTCTCTGGACAAATATTATCATTTTGCTGAGGACCACTCAGACAAACATGGTGTAGACTACATGTGAGGTCTAATAGCACATGTTATTGTGAGTGTAAATGCTGTGTCTGGGACTAGAAGGGGTCTAGGTTAGGTGACCGAATGTGGAAAACAAACTAGACACCTGTTTAACACTTACAACTCTATGCAACAATAGGAATCCGATGAGAAGTGGGGGGGGGCAGAGATAAAGGAGAATTTATTATAACTTCTCAGGGACAGTCACCCAAGAATAGTGCGTCATCCGAAGCATGTAGCTATGGCGTAATGCGAATCTTTTTACTCCCGTGAAGTCACGCGGCGGGCATGACAATACCATTGTAATGTTTTATGGATGAGAAAAATTCCCATCCATTTCATTTTATTACATATGATTTGTTGGTCTTTCTACTTGAGCTAAATGTCGCTTTTAAAATTCAACTTTCAGCTATAAGCGTCCAATTTAAAAATGATATTGAGAAGAAACAGCATTCTGTTATGTACAAATCAAGTAATTCTTTATGAGGTTAAACAATTATTCCTTTTAAATATTTCTGGTCTTTCATCTATCAGACACCCTGCTGTTTCAGAGCTTACAGCCATTAGTAACGGGGCGAGGAGGCACAGAGTGGTCTGTTGGCTGCCGACCAAATGGACAAACTTTGATGTGCAACTGTGCCGTTCTTGGGGCCAGGCGGCTCCGCGGGCCTATAGAGAGGAAGAGGCAGGCGTAGCTTCACCAATAGGTGTCGGCAATCTCCCTCTGGTCTGTCTTCATCACGGGGAGAATGCACGCAAGTGGTCCTCAGAGACTGTCCCTGACGTGGATCTCAATGGCAAACAAGTTTTAATGGAGAGGTCAGGGAGAGTTCCTGACCAGCGGGGCCAGGGGCCAGGTGGCACATCACAGCGTCCCTATGTGCAGCTATCCCCAGAATGCGACACAGTGGCGTCGGCAACTTTGTCTCTGATGAACAGGGGGGGGGGGCTGGGCGTGATAGCGTTGCCAAATGCTACGGGGACTGTGGCTCCTCATGCCCGCTGTGCCAACTCTCGGTCAGGCCGTTCTGTTTCCTAGTCTGGAATCAGCTAAAGCACAGAACGTTCTTCAAACTGCCAAACCAATATTATGAAATCAACAAACCATAATCCCTTTTTTCTTTTTGTCTGTAAAACTTTTTAAAAAATCAAAAAGGACCGTGGTTAAACTTCAACAACGCTTGGATAGGAATTGTTAAAATTGGGAGTCTTTTTCATATGTTAAACAAGCCAGACCAAGTTGAATGATTTTGTCATATATAGAATTAATTTTGTTTTAGTTATACAGAGAAATAGAAATACAGTTATATGATCTTGTGGTTACTACATTATGTTTTAATGTGGCAATATGGTACAGCAGTGACACACTTAAAGCCTAATCTAGATATAACTAACTATTTGTGGTGGCTTTATGAAAGAAACACATACACTTTTAGGAATTAACATGACTTATTAACTTACTGAATAGAATATATAAAGGAGGTTTTGAATGGACCTTCTTAAACAGTGATCAGTATGAAGAATTCCCTTTGTCAGCGCAATGTTATCATAGAGTGAGTATCAACACGTATCACAATAGCAACATAGTGTTGAAGGAATTTTGCTGCAAAAAGGTTGCTGCTTTAAATGTGCACAGCTTTAATTTACACACCAGACAGGCTTTGATTTTCATTATGTCAAATTTGTCTTTAGACGTAAGTTTGTGTTTTATGAATTTGTGAATCATCCTTTCCTTTCCTTTTATACAACCAGCCTACAAGATTGAACCATCTTGAATAGAGATGTCAACGTGACATGAAACAAACACTTGGACACGTTTCTGTGATTGTAAGCTAGGAGTGATTCAGTAATGCCATCTACTGGCTGCATATTGTTTCACTCCTGTTGAAGAGCTGAGTCTATAGAGCACTGGGAAACTGAAATCAGACTTTCTGTTTATTTCTGTGCCTAATTAAGATTCACCTGTCCACAGAACAGCCATCATCTTACACATTAGAGACTTTTAGTGTCTCTCTTTTCAGTCATGTATCTTCACTCCAATGGAGCTCAGTCCCTTCTGGAGAGGACGACAAGGACTAATTAGGCTGCGCACGGCCCACAAAGTGGCTCTGTCATCTAGCGGCCATTGAAGAGAACAAATAGTCCCTTGCTACTCTCAGCTGTTCACAGATATTAGAAAAAAAAACATTTTGAAACACCAGCTGTCTTGTGGTTTTCAGTGCACAATCCTCTAAAACCACAAGCCCTGCAGCATGGCAGCATATTTCTCCGCCTAAAGTCAGACGATAATCTAACCAGAGCCTATTGTTGTGTACGGTCAAATAAAAAGCTCTGAGGAAGACAGTGGCCACTTTTATATGCAACCAAATAGCCTGTTAATGACCTGTTGAAAAAACAATTTATTCTAATCCAAAGCACAAAGACTTAAGAAGCAATGAAAATGTAAAGTAGCTGGATTGTTATGGCCTCAGCTAACATTAAAGCACTGTTAGCACTTTGCAGGGTAGCTTCATTTGCAGACAACATGCAAATGTGTTCCCTGGCTTCATTTACATATGCAAGAAGGAAATGTTTGCACAGATTCCTATTTTAAATTCCTCTCTGTAATTAATGATGAAAACAGCCGAGGCAAGAAAATAAGTCATGCCACGGATTTTTTGTTTTGTACCAAAATTACCAGACACTCAGATATACAGCATGAAAAACAGCTTTTTAATGAAAATGAACCTACCTTACCTTTCCATTTAAGCAAATGCAAAACAACACTAATTACTTATTCGGTCATCACATCTTCAAACAATGGCTGCATGTTCTCCTGCCTGGAGAAAACATGTAAATCTGTGTTTACACATCTGTTTACGCATTATCGCTGTGAATTGCAGTGTTGCCTGGAAATAAATTTAGCTCGTCTCCCTGGAATAATCACGAGTAAAAGAGACAGTGCCGGGTACACAACATTATCTGGTTTCATTTGAGTGAACATTGGTAATTTGTGTAAACAGATGTGCAGCCGTGTTTTTACACCTGTGCCGTTTAATTAGAAATGCACACCTCCCTACGGGCTAATTCTGTTATTTATCTATTTTCGAGGAGGGATGTTCATTTGCACATTGTGTGCTAGTAAAATAAACAAGTGTGTTTGTAATCCCCTGGAACTAGGCTGTAATCATCAAAAGACAGGTATCACAGAGACCACTAATGCAGTATTACAGCTCTATAATGCTCTAGTTCCCTCGTTTATTCCAGTCAGATAAGCAAGGAAATAGGTGTTACTAAAATGTTAGTTAATTATCTGAAGACAGCTCCTTCAATCATCTTTATTTATAGTATTTAATATAGTTTAATAAAGACTGTTCCAGTTAAGCCATGGGGCGCATTTTGTATTCCCAATAAAGGCATAATAAAACTATTACTGAAAACATATAAACCACACACAGGATTTCATTTTTCACTGTCCATTTTGAGTTGAGTAAATATGAACAAGCATGGTCCCTACGCACATCAAAACATATTATTATTATATCCTTTTTGAGCTGTACTCCGTAAAAAGCTAATCGTCCAAAAGCAGCCCTTCTCTTAGGAATCCTCCCATCTCTCTGGCAACAGATACAGCACATCTGCTTTCTGTGGTTTTCTGCTCAACAGAATCAGCACCATGGAGGAGAAGCTAAACAATGTGCAGTCAGATCAAGACAGGCAGAACTGGATCCGAGCCGGTTATCTACGCTTAGTCATTTAGTTTTTTTAGGCCAGTAGCAGTGGGTGGAGCTATTGGGAATCCTTAACAGCCAGCTAGTTATTTACAGTAACAGCAACATGGTGCTCTGAAGAAACTACTCCATGGACAGAAAATAATTGAACTCCAAATGTGTTAATCATGACCTGAACCGTTATTAGCATTTTAAGTGTTGCACATGCGTTATTTATGGAAAAGAGTCTCCAATGTTCCTATCTCAGTTACAAAAGAATCCGAATCAGACACAGGTTTATTACCATGTAGGTTTACACATACGAGGAATTTGACTTGGTGTCGTGGTGCATAAAAACAAGAATTATATTTAATATTACAAATAATAAAAAATATAGAGTAAAATATAAAAGTATTTACATTGCAATGAAATGAAATAGAGGAATAAAATATGGAATAAAAATCAGCTGTAATACAAAATAATGTTGTACATTGTGCGCATTAATGTAATGCATAGAGTCTATATACTTGTTCCAATACACTGCTTATGTAATGAATAACATAGAATATAATTGAAAAATTATGCAATTACCTGGGCATATTATTAAACTCTACCATTCTCATGAATTCCCCTTCATCCCAACTCATCCAAAAGAACCAATATAATGGATATAATGGATTGTGCTTTTGGGGGTTTTCCCTTGCCCATGTTGTGTTATATTCTGTAGGTGTTTGTAAATGGTCTGTAAAGGCTACGATCCCTGTGTTCCCTCCAAAGGGAGTTTCTCTCCCATACATGCAACCAGTAGATTAAGTGTGTATTCTTCATTGTTGCTATGCATGCAGTCTACACACCGCCATCATACATGTGACAGTCAGCAGCTTGACTTCTGATCCCCAAAGACAGACATTATTCAGCATCTTGTTGTGATAATTAGCCTTTCCACGCAGTGCATGTTCAAATGAGCTCCAGCACACATTGGGGGTCATGGGAACCGCAAAATGAAATCAGCTTTAGAAAGCGCATGGGAACACTTGCCCTACCTATTATATCTCTGTGCAGTAGAGAAGGCTTCTCTGCAGCTGTAGCATAATAAAAAGACTGACCTTGATCATCTCCCTGGAAGCTGAGATAAAGAGAAGATCAAATGCACGCAGCATGGATTTCCCCTCATTGCCTCTCCGCACTAAAGCTGACAGGTACTGAATCATGACATAGTGAAACACTTAGGAGATATGAAACGGGGTCCATTTAAAGCCTTGCATTCATCTCTGCTGCTTGGAAATGAGTGTATTCATGGCCCTACTCACGTTAGAACTATCTTAAAATGTATTACAAAATTAAGGGAAAGCATGGGACACTGATATAAATTAAAATATTAACCCTTAGATGCCCGAGTGACTGGACCCTACACTCTTCCATAAGTGGGTCAAAAAGGACCCGTATTAGAATAATATGTGTTTTTATGCCATTTTTGTCATTTTGGTTAAGAAAAAAATCACTTGTATAATATTTAGTATTATATTTTGGTTCAAACTAGAAATATTTTATATTTAACTTTTCACTATTTATAATTTTAGAACATTTTCTTACATTTTGAAAAAAAACTACACTGAACAAAAATATAAATGCAACACTTTTGTTTTTGCTCCCATTTTTCATGAGATGAACTCAAAGATCTAAAACATTTTCTATATACACAAAATAACCATTTCTCTCAAATATTGTTCACAAATCTGAAAAAATCTGTGATCGTGAGCACTTCTCCTTTGCCGAGATAATCCATCCCACCTCACAGGTGTGGCATATCAAGATGCTGATTAGACAGCATGATTATTGCACAGGTGTGCCTTGGGCCACAATAAAAGCGTCCAGACAACCCCTGATGATGCAATATCATCAAAGACGGACTATTGATGGGTCGACGTCGTGACCGTCTTATACCCTCCTGTGTTAGTCCTGTACCGTTATTTCTAACGTAGCTTCCACACGGTCGCAGTCCGGCTTCGCCTACGTCAAATCTAACGTGGTACACTACAAGTCATTTGCATTCTCCACTCTTGTTTCGCGCACTAAGTTTTTAGGTTTATTCTTTCTAGATGCCCTCTATAACCGCAGGTAGTCGTTTAGTAAGTTGTTGACTCCTGTTCTACAGTATATTTCTCTGTTCCCTACACGATTCTCGGTCGTTTACGTCGAACGTAACAGTTACATCGTACCTTGCGATGTGAGACTCTGTTAGTACAAGATGAAAACGGCCATTACAAGGCCAATATTTCATATGTAATGACGATTAAATGAAAACATCGAAGTTTGATTTATAATGTGTAACCCGCACTTATAAACGAAAGTGTGATTACCTTCGAATTTTCGACCCTGTACCGCGACCCGAGACGAAAACTACGTGTGTCACATTGGTCCTCCCAGGTTACATCTACTTTCTTGCCTTCTGTCATGGTAGCATGTTTTATGTGGTGTCCGAAAACACAAGAGAAATGGTAGACCCTCTTCGACCGACTGTCGCACTCAGAGACGTCACGTCGTGATCGAGGTAGACAACCTCTCTTCTCCTTTGGAGAAGGAGTTACTCAGTATCACTACTTACTACCTCCTCGCCACAAGCAATAATACCAATCCTCATTTGAGTCGTCCCTCAGATTTCGACAATGTAGAATGGTAGTAGGGCGACGGAAGTTGACATCGGAATAGGTTTGTTCGTCGACGCGCCAGATTTAAAAGGTGTGTGTATCCAGCGTGGTGTGCGTGGGGTGTCGGTTGGGATCGCGGGGGTCTTTTAGTATGTGTTGTCCATATCGGTATGACCGAAGGGGTGGGACCGGGAAAAGGGACCCTATTGTGGTTGCAACCGATGTAGTAATGGACGTGGTGGACGGTATTTGGTGTATACAACCTCTTAGCCGGGTAAGGTAGGAGTGGGCTAAGTTTGTTGTGGACATATTGTAGTCTCTACTAGCAGAGTGTTGTGGTAGCCAGGGTAGTGAAAGTCAGGGTAGGGCGATAGTCGTAGTGTAGAGTCCAGACCTCAGGTTACTTGCGACATGATACCCGTCTCCTTTCTCCCGCCTCTTTGAACACTATGTCTTTGACCCGTGGTGGTCGGCAGTTCCCTAATTTACTGTTGATTGTTGTGGATTGTAAGTATATGGTCGTGGTTTTGGTGTGTAATGGTTGTGGGTAGGTGTCTAGTTATCCGTCCAGTGTGTTTAATATTGGTACTTCGTGTTTGGGTTGGTATTGGAGTTTGGATTGGGATTGGGATTGGGATTTGGGGGGGGGGGGGGGGAAGTATGGTCTATGACTGACCAAAAGCCTGGGGGGGTCTGGGGGGGTTATTTCGTTTTGACGTGCAANCCTAACCCTAACCCTAACCCTCACACCAGATACTGACTGGTTTTCGGACCCCCCCAGACCCCCCCAATAAAGCAAAACTGCACGTTTCAGAGTGGCCTTTTATTGTGGCCAGCCTAAGGAACACCTCTGCAATAATCATGCTGTCTAATCAGCATCTTGATATGCCACACCTGTGAGGTGGGATGGATTATCTCGGCAAAGGAGAAGTGCTCACTGTCACAGATTTTTTCAGATTTGTGAACAATATTTGAGAGAAATGGTTATTTTGTGTATATAGAAAATGTTTTAGATCTTTGAGTTCATCTCATGAAAAATGGGAGCAAAAACAAAAGTGTTGCATTTATATTTTTGTTCAGTGTAAACTCCATAGAAAATGCATGCGGGTCATTTTTGACCCACTTATGGAAGCTTGGGGTAGTCATACAAAAACTACAATTTCTTAAAATGTATAACATTTAAATTAAAAAATTGAATGGCATGATATCCAAAACATGTTTTTTGAGGAATAGCTGGAATATGAAATGATAAAAAAATGTAATTACAAAGATACTTCAATAAAACCACCTCACCGGGTCAAAAAAGACCCACTTATGCATCTAAGGGTTAACAAATCAAATTTATATTGTTAAATTATACCTATTTTCATACTTGTCATTCAGCTGGCTTGTTTGGATAGGCTACATTGAAAGCAGCCGGGATGATGGTAAGATGCAACAGCTTTAGATCCTGCTGAGTTTTACTCCTAACCATATAACAGAACACCGCTCCTCCATCATTCATCACAATGACTCTGAGGAAGAGGCTTTCCTCTTCCTCTCCAACAGATGGAGCTAGTGCTGCACTGCAGAGCTCCGCTGTCAGCCAGCTTCTCCCCAGATGGTCAAAGAGAACACAAAAGCCTGTGTGTATTTTTACCATGTACTGTCTTCCCGTTCCTTTCATCTACATGACCATCCTGTTAACTGTGTGCATCAAAGCAGAGCAGCGCCATGTCGCCAGCTTTAAGCTCATTAGTGTGAAAGCAAATATTACGAACAAATGTGTAAATATTTAGTTTGAAGCTACAAAAGTAATTAGCAGTAATGTCACATTTATAACGGAACATTACGGCAAAAAGTAGAACATGATTTGTCTCAGAGTGTAGCGTTAATGCTAATTGAAATGAAATGATGGCACATTTGCTGCATTTAGATTGCCTTGTCTCTTTATATGACAATTTGTCTTCAGTTTTGAATGATTTGCCTGATTGGCAATATCTCACCGTAGTTTCATTATTTGGATTTTGAATCACCGTTTGTTCTCCCTCTACAGTTTACTGAACATACATGTGCAATTAAACTCATGTTCGGCTAGTGCACACCTTGATGCAATCTTATTGCCATTCTGATTGTGTCTCATATTCTGACAGTGCTGACAGCTGGGTATTGATCAGGCCAGAATAATATAGTAGTAGTCCCCAAAGACATATTTAGCATTTAAGAAACCACTCAAAATGGAATCTTTTAAGCTTAATTAATTTTCAAAAAAAGAGAAAGAGTCTCCCTCAGACCAAATGCGTCCCGGCTGAACAGAATCTAATAAATAAATAAATAGAGGTATCATTGAGATAACATTAAAGGAGTGTGGATGAAAAGCTGATGAAATCACAGCGTGTGACTGTATGCAAAAAGAGTTAAGGTGACCTTGAGCAATTTGAGACACAGCGCGTGCTCTTTTATATAATAATAATAAATGACAATAAGAAGACCTGAGTGAACATGAAAAAGGAATCTATTGTATGAAGGCTGGATTTGATTTGCTCGGGTATGCAAATTTCCTTTTTTTTTTATATGAGGGAACAAACAAGCCGAAGACTCCTTGTGACAATCACACAAAGACTGTCTTTGGTGATTTCCCCTAAACATTAGCGCTGTTATCTGATGCAAAATGTGACGTGCTTTGTTTTGCAATTGCTACATTTGCTTGCACAGCGAGAGGACAGAGCCTTCAGAATCTGATTGAAAAGATTTGTTTTCTTCACTTTTCAATTACCTGCTTCACGTAGAAGCCCATCTCCCACATGGTGTGCCAATCCAAGGATGGAGCGTCTGTGGTGATGGATGAAAAAAAAAAAGAAGACGCATCCTGTTGACACAAAAGACAACGGCATGCCTCGTACACTTGTGACATTCCTGTGACAATCAGAGTGAATGCCAAGGCTTTTTGACCAAAATGTGGCACAGATATGTTTAAAACTTCACAATGAAAGCTTCCAAAGTAGTCCTTGTGTTTGCATAAGCAGGCAATGGCGCTAATGCTAAAAGTTTAACCCAATTTTTTTTTAAATGAGTTCAAAAGCAAAAATCCCTGTTGTAATCCCCCCACTTGGAAGCACCATAATATTCAGTAATTAATGCAAAAGTATTGGAGGCAAAAACACTCTTGCTTGGTCTATTTTGCATGAACGGCCCCGATGAGAAACCAAAATGTGTCCTTGGTGTGGAGGAATATGGATTGCAGAATCCACTGATGTAGCCATTGATATGCACAACAGTGTTTTTTTTTCTCCATTTGTCTTCCCACACCAGAGACCTCAACTTCTGCTTTTAAAATGAACCGCCCACCTCAATCAATGAGTTAATTAACATATTCTAGACTCGCTCCGAGGAGTGTTGACGAAACTTATTACCAATCTTCTGCCGCAGTCAGTTACCCTGTGTGGAATGGAGACAGTTCCCAAGGTCATACTAATCAGACAGCGGATTCAAATGATATTCAGCCTAAAGGGCTTTTAAAGCAGCAACCATGAAGACAGTCCACTATCAATGATCACATCACAAGAGAGAAAAGACGCTGACTTCCCACACTGATGATGCTCCCGACATATTTGTCAAACTAAGCTGTGCTCTGGTACCAGATTCTCTTAAAATGTCACGGTGGATATAATGCACAGCTTTGTTTAGTTTGCAACAAACTCCTCTCAGGCCAGGCTCCTCTGAGTATGAGACTCTTTCTCAGTTGCACTTGTAGAAATTGTTACATTATAGTTTATTTGCAGGGAGTCAGTTAGCAATCACGCTTCGAAGTGCTTCCTCCCCCTCTCTATTCTCTGTCACTAACGCTTACCCTTTAGGAGGGTTCTCTTTGCATCATTTGACGATGAGAGTGCTATACAGGAGAATGAGATTCATGAGCGAGCGCTGACAAGCCTGCAGATGAAGCGTTTAACTGATAAAAAGTTGTAACTTTCGGAGGGTTTTTTCCTAGCCTAAGGGAAGATAGATTTTAGGGTGAGAGTTTGAGTTAAATGTTAAAATGCTACATGTTTCTCTTAATTATATTTAAAGAAGGACTGTCTTCATGTGTTTAGTTTTAATCTCACTGAGACATGTTTCCACTTCTTCTCTGGGAAAGTTCTTTATATATTAAGTGTTGATAAAATATGCTGACATTATTTTAGGCTGCTGTGACAACTGACAGCCTATTCCTTTATTATCAAAGGTTGAAAGTAGGAAACATGGACAGCAGAGATTCATAAAGACTGGGTGGAATTTGCTGTTCTCTGAAAGTCTATATTTTCAATTTTGACATTTCAGCAAGAACGACAGTACTTTTCTTTGCAGACAGACACACAAAGGGCTGAGTGCAAGTTGACCCAAACGGCAGTTGGACTTAAAAAGGTGATCGTTTTGTTTGGGCTGTACCAAAGGTTTGCCCAAGGTAAATATGTTTGTAAAATAAAGATAAGAGAGATATTTCAAGATAGTCAGTCATCATGTGACGTCTCCAGATTCTGGAAATGTCTATATTAAACTGAACATGAAGTTGGTTGCACTCTGGATGAACTAATACCCTAAAATAGGCCAACATACTGTATGAGTTTTCAGAGACACACTTTTCAGAAAGAGAAACCACAGCTAGTGAATGTTGAGTTTCTGAACCCCACGTGTCAATAGGAGTTGAGAAAGATTGAGAAAGTGCAGAAAATTGCAACTCTTCAACTGAAAGCACTTTGAATTGCCTTGTGTTGAAAGGTGCTGTATAAATACACTTGCCTTGAAGCTCAAACCAACCAAGTTTTTTTTAAACTTACCCTTGCACCAAATATGTGTTTCACCTAAAAATAATAAGTAATATAATCACCTTACCTAAGTGGATACCAACTTCGATTGACTGTACATTTATTTTACACAATAATTAAAAATAAATGATGGACGGATATAATGGACATGTACTACAAGACCTTTGAAATTATGGTGGCAGAATTTGGGGAAAGTTTTATGAGTGGCTGCAGATTGGAAAGTGTGCCGTGATGTTTAATTTCCCAACGTGTTATCAAGGAGGTTTGTGTGGAGACACAAAAGCTCTGGGCCATGTAATAAAAATGCCAAGGCTGTAGCACTAAAATATAAAAATCTGTTTCATGTAATGCCTTTCACAGCCACCGGCCTTCACAAACTAATTGTGGCTTTTTTTTATATTTTGTTTTTGTTGAGATGTGTTAGAAGTTTTTGAGACCCTATAGTTGGAGGTTGTTTTGTATTACTGTATGTCGAAATGTGTGGCATTTTGCAATTTTGATATGATGCAATCAATTCAAATGCCAAAGTATAAGTAAAAAATGTCCAAAGAATTTAATCTCCTGTCAAGAATTGTTTTGATTTGTTAAAACAACTTAGAACTTTGATAGCAATTAAAAAATGAGTCGAAACTTGCTTTGTAATTCCTTGACCTCTTTCCCTCTCATTTTCTTGCATTCCTATGGACCCAGAGAAGACTTGGGTTGCAGTAAAATAGTCTTTTTTGCTTAGGAAGGTTTCTTACAGAGTGAAATGACCCAGAAGAACTTAAGTGGCAGCCATGATAAAAGCCGTTTACAATTAAATGATAGGAAGGGAGCTTCAATGCTTCCATTGTTATAGGATACAATCGACCGTTCTTTACCAAAAGAAAGGATATAATGCCGTCCAACACTTCCTTGCGTCCGTAACATTTAAAGTGACGCACCATTCGGCCACTCACTGAAACAACAAAACGTGACTGACAAACTCAAATCCCAAAGTTACATTGTTATAAAACATTTAACATCTCATGCCAAATCTTGCCAAAGTGCTTTTATGTTTCTTACTTTCAACAATATGTTAAACCAAAAGGCATAGTAATTGGATTACTGTAGTAAAATCATCAAATAAAGTCAACATCTCAAGGTTTAACTGAGTATATAAAACCCACAAAAAGAAACATTTATGAACATTTTTAGTTTCCCCACATCAGTCACACATCAAATAACTTCCACTCGGGCATCCTAAATATATCCACCTGTGCAAGTGCAGTCGGTTTTTCTTTGTACCCCATTTGTCTTATCCTGAGTCTTGATGAAATCTCCTTCACATCTTTTCTTGGTTTTAGTGTATAGGAAAAGACAAAGGACACGATTTTTAGATAACTCGACTATAGCCTAAGACTGAGCTCGGCCTCAGGTTTAGGGGGCTCTGACCCCGAGTTTCAAACAGGATCAACTAGAGTCCATTAGTGATTCGCTGCATAATAATTGTTGGATCAGTCAAGAGAAGTCTCCAACCACAAATGACTGCTCTGTGAGGAAAGTGTCCAGAAACCCAAATGTCTTTCTTCCTCTCCAACCAATATGCAACTTTCCCATTATTTGACAATTCATCCTTCACTTTTTAAAATACTCTTTCCACTTGGGAGGAAATTGCTACAGTAATGAAACTTTTCAAGCACAAAAGTTAGAGTACCACTTAAGAGAAGGAAGAGGTAAGAGCACAGCGTGTGGGCATATCAACAGCAGGGTATTATTGGCCAAAAAGGAATATTATGTTGTTTCACATCATCACATGTCATTGGTCACTTTTAATGTCAGTTTTGACAGCATGTGCTGAAGTAATCCAAATTGCCAGATACACCAAACTAAAATAACCGGAACACAATGGAAACTGAAATACTTATAATGTTCAAACAGCTTATAATGTTCACACATATTTGATTTTACCACAGAGATAAGGATTTCAACAAGTTGTTAAAAGTAACAAATACAAACAAAAACTAACCCTAACCCAAGTATGAGAGAAGCCACTTTTCAATGAACTAAACGCGCTTGAAGATTTAGCTGGCTACTTGAGCACTGAATTGAATCATCAAAGTCAGGATTTGGACCTGCCCTAACTTGAGTAAAAAAAATGGCTGATATCCAATTTCAAGAGATTTTGCTCATTTAGTGCAGCTGACCTACAGTAGCAGAGCTCCCAAGCTGGAAAATAAGATACTGCTGATATAAGAGCTCCAACGCAACAGTGTTTCTAAATGTGCCAGCAAGCAGATAAACAAAACATACTGCAGACATCAGATAGTTAGGCAGGAGTCAGGACTATAATATGTGTGTTCACTAAGTGTTTGCTTGCAAAGTGACACTGCAGGCGGAACAATAATGACAAAAGCATGGGGAACAAAAAAGCAAAGTTAGCGGATGTTTTACACGCGAGCACACACGCACACGCGCGCGCGCGCACACACACACACACACACACACACCAAACATGTTCTGCTCCTAACAAACCTCGCTATTATCACTCCTTTCCTTCCCCGTTTCACACTTGTCCATGTTATTACAATTTAGGCACATTTACCCCAGCGTTATATTCACTTACATGTTCAGAAGTGTGCGTCAGATTCACACCGGTCTGAAAGTCAGGTTAGCATGGAAGTGGCGCCTCATTTTTCCATTTTCCTCAGTTAAATCGTGCGTTCTCACGTGCTTTCAAAATCACGTGGGATTGATAATTATCGGATCTGCTTGATGTGTACGCAAAGAGGTTTAACAGCTTAAAAAGTGTATTTTCTTTTCTTAGAAACGTTATACATTGAACATGCTTATGTAAAAGATGAGCATTTATGGGTTTGTTGCAGAGTAGGTAACTTTAACTTGTAATGTTTTTGTTATTGTTTTTTTTTAAGATCACATGTCTTTGGACATTTTGTTTTCTTGATAATGTGTTCTTTATTAATTTTTTGCTCTGCATCTTTTCACCTTATCTGATTATTCTCCCCTTTTTTGTTTTGGAGGCCGGTGAATAAATCAGGTTTCTTTAAGGATTTTTTTTAATAAAACCCCATTAATTCAGCCACAACATGAGACCAGGGCCGGCCCTAGACTTTTGGGGGCCCTAAGCGAGCTTTGGCTTGGGGGCCCCCCTCACTCTAGCGCGTTCTCACTACACACAACACGGAACCAACTTTTGTCTTATCATGTTAGCATAAGCACACATATTGTACAAATAAGCATGTAAACACCGTGGACCTAACCTCCTCTAGGGGGGTCCTCACCTCCTCTAGGGGGGTCCGGGGGCATGCTCCCCCGGGAGATTTAAAAAAATATATTGTTAAAAGCATCAATCTGGTGCACTTGGAGAGCAAAATTAAGAGATCTATGGATACATCTCTCAACACCCATATGAAACAGAACTGTAAACAGATTTTTCTTTATGGATATTTTACAAATCACTTAAACTGTATTCTTGTTTTGTCCTATAGTATTTCATAACTGTTTCTCATGTATTCTCTCTGGCTGTCCATCTCATAATGTTCACATAGAAACTAGCTGTCAATAGGAATATCATTCAGAAGAATTATAATTTCATGTAAAAATCTGTCACAAAAAGAGGTTGCACATTTAAATTCAGGTGTTGTTATGGCAACGTCAGTGGCCAAACAGCCACATTTACTGCTGCAAATACGTTCAAACATGCTGTCGACACGTAAAGCAGTGGCAACTATGCCACCATGTCAGCCGACTTTTTCTCAGAAATACTGTCACATAACATCCATATATTTCAGTACTAGATTGATGCTTAGCTAAGCTAACTATGAAACACTTTAACTGACAGGACTCAGGACCAACTGTGTACTGGAAGGTAGCTTCTAGCTTCATGTCGAACAGTAAGTCAACATTTCCCAGAGAGCTTTCTTTGAAATCACCAGGTGACGCTAAAAAACATTAATTCTTATATTTTATGACAAAGTGTTAATTTAATATTTCTGGCTAGCTATAGCTACTTGCTAACGGTTTAGCTTACCCCCGCGATTCAAAGTAACGTCAACAACGTAGCTGTAATTTATGCTTTGCTTACATGTTCGCATAACTTGGAAGTTTACTATTTACACACCTTGTTTACCTGGCTCAGGTGGTGGCTCTGGGGTTGTTGTGTGAGCCACCACTTGAGAATTGTCGTATTTTTTAAGAAAAAGATTTCTTATGTCCATCTTCAAAAACTCAGAGTCCGACTGACAGTTTAAACATTGTCACAGGATAGGTACCTGTCAACCAATAAGACACGTTTATTTCCATGCAACTCTCTGGTGATTGGTCTGGTGTCTTGCCCCTGATGCATTCACTGAACACGGGAAATGATAATCCTGCCGTCCTCTCTAGTGTCTTGATGAGGTTCAGCTAAAGCACGGTTAATGTATTATATTATTGAGGGAGAATTGTCCGGGGCTAAAGAAAAAACATCCGGGGCCTCAGACTGACCTTCTCAGCATGTGTACAGGGAGACTGGCTTTGACACTTTCCTATTGTCGCAGAACTAGGTTAATCCTCTACTTCAATAGATGTGTTATTCATTATACAGCGCTATACAGGTCTCAAAGTAAGACATTTATTAACCTCTTCGTCAGCCTTTGCTCACCAGTCATTCTTTTAGATATTAGGACTTGGGAGAAATATTTTGTGGGCGAGGCTCTGTTTTAAAGACCTTTTAGGTGCACAGATTGGCCCTTTCCACGCCCCTTTGTGTCAGACATGTGTAGACAAGCAGGACACCAGAGTGTGGAGCTCACTGTTTGGCTGATCCTCATGTATAGTAATATGGAAGCTCAGTGTTTGCATAAAGACATTCCTCTGTGATTAGCTCTACTAATACCAGAACGTGAACCTCAGAGGCTTGATCACAGCACTCTCTGACTAACCATACTGTGAATACACAATGCCAGCATGCTCTGGAAATGTGTTTTTGAAATGTAAAGTATAGACCTACAGTATGTATGGGGATTTAAACGCTCCCGCTGTTAAGCTTTGGTTAATTCTAGGTTAAAGCTCCACTTGCAGTACATGCTTTGTTGCTTGGGAGATCCAGTCATGATGTGGGATGTTTAGAAGAGTAATAAACACCCTGGTTCACGGTTTTTAATATCCCATTTCCATCGGCTGTGATCAGCCAAATGGGAAGATGCTAATTTACTGCAGTAAGCTTTGTAGTTATAGGAGCTATCATCCATGTTGTGTCAAATTTGCAGAACGCATTGTTTTATTTTCCATGGGTGATTGGCTTTAGCTTATATTACACCTTTTATATCATACTTTTACTTTTAGCCCTTAAGGCTTATGCTTCCCTTAATAAGTCACACAGTCAGAGGCAGTTTGACCATTCAGTCGGATTACGTTGTTTAGAGATAGAGTTGGATAACATAACTAAATACTGTTCATATTTACGTTAATTATGTGTCCGTCTATGTCTCCTGTAGTTATTGAATTGCTCTTTTTACTGCACTGTTAGTGTACAGTTGTATTATTATTGTGCTGCTGTGTTTATTTTATTTTTGTAACTCTGGCACAACAATTTCCTTCGGGATGAATCAGTCCTATCTTATCTTAACATTTGAAAATATCAAGACGACTGATGGTGGGAGTCAGTGGCATTGCATTTTTCCACAGGACACTTAGTACACTATATTTGGCCATGGGGGTCGGCTGGAGAGGCATTTCTTGGTGGGACAGAGAAGAAGGAAAGGGTTCAGTGTTTACATGCTCCACACGGCCTCACTCCCTCAAAACAAAGCCAACCCTCCGAGGGAGAAACCCGAACCCCTTCAGTGTCTCGCCATTCACGTTGGGAGCTCTAAGGAAGTGTTTCCACCTCGTTTTCTGGTGGGGTGGAAGAGCTTTCTAGACTCTTCA
This sequence comes from Notothenia coriiceps, assembly GCF_000735185.1. Lineage (NCBI taxonomy): Eukaryota > Metazoa > Chordata > Actinopteri > Perciformes > Nototheniidae > Notothenia > Notothenia coriiceps. Next base: position 71,454 of record NW_011352819.1, read on the forward strand.
TATGGGCACAGGAAGTCAGTGTAGCCTGGGAGAGCTGTGGCCCGTTTCTGTCCCCCTGAACTTTTCCGTTGTGCGGGCAAGATGCAGTTCTCTAAAGTCATTTTTATAACAGAGGGGCTTTGTGAGTGAGGTAGAATTGGTGGAAACACTTTTGTAGGGCGATATATCTATTATATAGGTGATATGAGACTTAATATTGTCAACAGTAAGCGTATTTTCCTGGTTTAAAAGCTGCATTACAGTGAAATGATCTAACTTTCTAAACTTACATGACTCATCCAGGACTTGTTTTATTTGTCTTTTCCCACTTAGTCATTTTATCCACATTACTGATGATTAATAAATGACAGTCTTGTCATGCACATATTTTGTTAACGCCCCAATGGTTCATCTCGTCTTGAGATATTTGGTCTAAAGCAGGGCTGTCAAACTCAATTTAATCGCGGGCCACATCAGCATTATGGTTGCACTCAAAGGGCCGGTTATAACTTTAAGACTATATAAAAATACATATATAAAATAATGTATTATATTACATTATTGCCTCCGCATTGGATTATTATTGGATAGGGTATAACTTAGTAATTAACTACGTCTGAAAACAGAAGTCTGGGGCAAATCATTNGTGTGCCTTGGCAGTCTCAGGGAGGAGGGAGATCTCTTTTTCTCCCCCCTCTTCTGAGAGCCCAGCAGCTGATCTCAGAGCACGCTCCCCTCTCCTGCAGGGGGGCGTGGTCAGCTGGAGCTCACAGAATCTGCCTTTTCTTTAAATATAATTTTAAAATGTCGATACAGTAGTCCCCTTTTTTAAAATAGTTTTTATAGGTGTTGCTATCTGTTTTGTGTAGCGTGGTTCTACAAGCAAGTCAGTGCATTCATGGGGTGGTATCAGAGAGTTAAAAGGGTCTGTAAATGCAATGAAAACATTTTTTTTTTACTTTTACATTTTTACTTTTGAATACTTCAGTACAAAGGATGTATTGATCAATTTAAGTGATATATGTGTACACATAGGCCTATACATCATTCATTAGTCAAAACAGGGCTACATTTGATTTAATTCTAAAAGGTATAGCCTAATATGTGGTAAACTGAAGAGCCGTTTGGGAGCCGAAAGAGCCGGCTCTTCTTGGTGACACTAAATGTGTGTCCCCCTCTTATGTGCCCAATCCCCGCATGCAAATCACACCTGGCACACACAAACAAACACACACACACACACACACAAGAATTTGACACTTTTCCCGCTCTTATGTGCCCATCCCCCCACATGGATCACACCTGGCACAGGCAATACATGTTCAGTGTCTATTCTTTGTATATTTACTGCAGTTTTTCAACAGTAGTCTGATACAGTATGTACGGTTTGAAAGGGTGTTAAATACAATTTGGTGATGATTAATGGTTTTTGTGTTAATGTAATAATAGCAGTTAAAACAGGACCGGTCAAATTTGACCGCAGACACCAAAGTAAGGGGGGGAAATGAAGACAATAGAAGGGTTAAACCAAAAACAAGGTTGAATAACATTTCAGAAATACTGTACTAACTACACATCGAACAGACACATTATTATTTCACATTAGTCTTTACGACAACTACAGCAGTCTTTGCATACATATACTTGACATTATAGGTAGCAGCAGTGGATAAGTTATAACTCTAAATGTTCAAAAAAGAACATAACATATAGATGTGCAATGCTGATTTTTGTATTTATATGTTTTAATCTGTTCCAGAATGACAAAGCATATGATGGGCAAATGACACTTAACATCTACTAATAAGTTACTGTCAGCATCAGTTCTCTTGCAGTCTTCAATACAAAGCTAATGCTGCAACACACAGTAAGCTGGTTGAGCCTGTTGTAAATGCTCTGGAACTTCAGAACTTCATTAAGAAACATGTGATTTCAGAAAATGTCTTGCAGGCAGCTTGAAACTGTAATGAGCAAACTGTTGAAACACAAGTCAGGGTTTCAGTACAGCAAAGTGTTTATGAGTAGGTAGACTTTTTAACATTTGCATTATTATTCCTGTTCTGTGTGTTGAGAAATATACATTGCATCATATTCTATGCTCTGAGATCAGCATCTCTATACTCCCACCTCTCATGCTCAGGCAGTACGGCTTCCTTTATATGTATTATCTGAACAGGAGGTGATAATACAGCATTTGTATATGACACCATATAAGTTTAATGCTGTGCCTCGGCAGTAAATATCCATAGGAGTTAGCATAGTCTACAGCTTAATGGCCGGCGTGGGTCACCAAGGCAAGCTTTTAGCACCGCACCTGAAGCGCAGGATGAGCTTAATGGACTGGAGTTGCTTCTTAAGCAAAGTGCGCAGACAGAGGAGCTAGGATGGGCCCCCGGCTGATTGGCCATGACCCTAGGAATAACACGGTGTCAAGGAGGCTCTTATGTCTTGCTCATGACTCAACTGAGAGCCAGAGCTGGAGTGGTTTCCACTCCTGAGTCCCAACACCAACAGCCTCTCGATACTGGAGAAGCTTGTGCTTAATGAGGCATGCAAGGTAATTAGCAGTGACAGAAGCAGCAACGTGCACGTACCGTCTTCATCTTCCTTTCACTCAGATTGCCCTCTCATCTCCTGCCCTTTCCCTTCTCTTTCGTCTATCTCATATCCTTTTATCTCTTCTCCCTTTTCTTACCATGTTCTCCTTCATGCCAAACAGATGCAGTCTATTTTTGTCAAGAGGACAGCACTTTCTGAGCAGGCACCGGAGCAGTAAACACAACTGATACGGCAGATACAAAGACAAACAGACAGAAAGAAACAAAGAAAAGGCTGACAAACAGGTGCATGAATGATGGACAGGTCGTGCACTTATGCAGATGATTAACAGCAGAACACAGGCATTTTGTTTCTTCCTGAATCCCATAAGGGACTCAATCAAGGTGAACGCAAAGACATGATGAAACTTGAAGCAATCTGACCCCCAGCAGGGAAAAATGAGAAAGCTAATCCATCTCATCGATTTAATAGCACACTTTTTGTCGTTTAATGCTAAACATGACCGTTGTTTGTTGGTGTGAGGGGGTGGACGAACACTTTGTGAGTTGCTCATGCCTTTAAACTTCAGGTTTATTGAAGGATACTTTTAAAAAGCAGCTGTACACAACTTCTCACCTTGAGGCAGGAAGAAAAGTCCTGCCCCACTCTGCTTCGGTTGTTAAAGTTCACCTCCCAACACTTGCCAGTCATCCTGATGAGCTGTCTAAGTTGAGATGGCGTGTAGCCTGAGGCTGAGGTAACTGGTAAATATAAAACCTCAGCAGCTGTGGAGGTAAGCGATTTCCAGGTACATAAAAAAAGAAAAAGTAGTGTTTGTCTGTACACAGTTATTTTCTTTCTTACTGAATCATTTCATTTTAAGCTATACAGTACACCATACAATGTACCTTGTGTTTTCAATTTGAAGGTGCAGTTGTTTTATTATTAAAAATGTCTCAAGGCAGTTGGAATTGGCAGGGGTAAATGAGGATAAAAACGTCCTCTGCACATGGATGCTTCTCCATCCTGTGCTCAGATACTGTAACAAGAGACGTGGATTTGAACCACGGAGCGGGTTTGTCCCGCGGATGGATGGGCAGAGGTGAAGGAAGGCAGAGGATGGGCTTTAAAAGGTGGGGAGACGGTGAAGGGTCCGGAAGGCAAAACTATCTTATAGCGGAGATCCAAAGGAAGACGATGAACTGACCTGGTCCAGCGCTCATTCTTTCTTACATCTCACAATCCCGCTATCGATTCTGGGTTTTCCTAATGAGTTCTTTCAGACCTTGTAGGATTTCTTTCTGGCTATCTTCCATTTTCTGTTGATGAGAGTGCGGTGCTGTTTCCCCCCCCGCCTTATTCATGAGGATTTTTGTTTTACCAAGTAAAGTTATTTGCTCATTAGCTCAAATAAAATGAGTTTATATCCCAGGCAGAATTAGATTTTGGAGAATAAACAAGGCTCACTGTCCATGATCAATTTGACATAACCGTTACTTGCTACCCTCCTGCTCCTACTGTTTTCAAAAAATGTTTTCCTGAATTGCTAATACAATTTCATTTCATTGATTCTACTTATAAAACTCTCAAAACTGGAATAAATGAAGCTATTCAAAAATACCCCTCACGAATGTCCACACATCACAAAATGAAACTAAATATCAAAATGATTTTGCCAAGTTTTGTGTGTTTTTATGTACTCCGTTTTGAACCTACATCCATATTGAAGCTCATATGCTATTTATGCCATTATGCATATAGTATTTAGACGATTCATTGATATCTACTTTTAATCAGGAGCAAGTCAGTAAGATAAACTTTATGATTTATTTCATCCTAAACTTTTACTTTTCTTTTTGTCCATTAGAGATTCTTTGTTGTCCAAAAAACTATTTAAAACATATTCTTACTTTTGATTCGTTTCACCATACTTATCCTTCCATGCAGAAAAGGAATTGTATTATGTATTGTATTCAGGTCTTCATGGACGTGGAGCTGGGCATACAATGCGATACGAAATACTTTGTTGACCCCGTAAAGAAAGTGTTTGACCCTGTCCAGCAGTTCAGTGGAGGACGTGGGTGGGATCAAATACATGTTTTGACTCTGTCTTATGATGGACTACATGTGCAGTATATGTAACTCAAACATAAATGATAAATAATAATTATATAATTAGACACATTATTAATAATTCAAAGATGTCTCCTCGAGCTCCATTGTAAAATTCCCAGGACACTGCCCTGTTTTAGTGTTGGCTCCTCACTTAGCGTCACATCAGCTCCCACAGGATTTGGTAAATGTCACATAAATAAACCCATGGCGGGATCCGCATATTCCCTGGGAGAAACATATATATAAAACCTGATTCTCCGGCACCTTTCATCCATCCTGAGGTTTTTTTTACCCTCATTGTTTGGCTTTTCTGGTTCCTCCGGCAACAAGGTGAATCTTTGGGATTATTTGCACCTTTTCTTCTATCTGTTGGTCTCGCTTCATGGCAGTTGCCAAGGGTTACGGCAGTGGTCAGTGATCCATTTGTCATGTCTGGCACACAGAGTGAGTCAGGAAATCCTCTCTAAGCAAAGGGGTGATTCGTCCCTCCTTATAGTCTCTGTACAAGTGCATCCTATCTAATATATTTGTACCTTTTCTCAGCCATTTCTCCTAAAACTCTTTTTTGTTTCTGTCCGGTGCAGTACAGACGTTTCCTGCTACCTTGACTCACCGTCTCTGAAATGCAGCACCATGTGACATCTTGTGACATCTGTGCCTCTAGTTTGTGTCAGCATGGCAGAGGACACGAGTCAGTGCACAAGGCCTGACCAGTGAACTGTAAAGTCTCTGGGAGTCCTGGGGGGCCAACACTGGGGGGGGAGGGGGGGTGAACAAGAGTAAGAGCACAGGGATGAGCCATCAACCACATCAGATGGCTGTACCTGATATTTTGACAGCTTAAGGTGATCGGCGTCACCTTTGTGTAACTGAGACACAAAAGGGAGGGGGTGTCGACAAGAGCATGCAAAGATGATCAGATCTGAGTTTTTTTTAAGGGACTCAATTCTATTATAGGCCAAAACCTGGGTGTGCAAGTATTTGATACACATCCAAAGACAAATCCTGATTTATGAATATATTTTAAATGTTGTTGTTTATTAAGTCTTTCAAACATAGCACATATGTTGACAGGTTAGGCACATTAGACTTCAAATCTGCAAAGACACAAAAACAAAAGCACTTTGTGCTAAGTTACCATAGCTATGCGGATGACACCCAAATGTACATAACCATTTCACCAGGAGACTATTCTCCAGTTCAAACACTGAGTAAGTGCATTGAACAAATCAATGACTGGATGTGTCAGAACTTTTTCCAATTAAACAAAGATAAAACTGAGGTAATGGTTTTTGGAGCCAAGGCAGAACGTATAAAAGTTAGCGCTGAGCTTCAGTCTGTAATGTTCAAAACAACAGATAAAGCCAGAAATCTAGGTGTAGTCATGGACTCTGACCTGAGTTTCAACAGTCACATGAAAACAGTTACTAAATCAGCCTACTATCACCTAAAGAACATAGGATTAAAAGACTGATGTCACAGCAGGATTTGGAAAAACTTGTCCATGCTTTTATCTTCAGTAGACTGGACTACTGTAATGGTGTCTTCACAGGTCTCACTAAAAAATCCATTAGAAAGCTTCAGCTGATTCAGAACGCCGCTGCTCGAGTCCTCACTGACACTAAGAAAGTGGATCACATCACTCCTGTTCTGAAGTCTTTACACTGGCTTCCTGTGTGTCAAAGGATAGATTTCAAATCTGGAACAAACTCCCAGAAACCTGCAGGTCCGCTGCAACTCTTACTACTTTTAAATCCAGGCTCAAGACTTTTATTTTTGCCGCTGCTTTTAATTCAAACTGAGCGGTTGTGTTTCGTTTTTGATTGATGAACATTTGGGGCTAGTAACCCCAGGGAATCAGTGTCTGGGGACTTTGTCCTGGCTGGTTTTCTCATGCTGATTGGGACGTATGTGCCATACAAGCGTACACAGCTCATGTTCGGAGGCATCAGTAAAATGGAACTTCTGTGTGAACTATTCATATCTTAAACTGCACTGTAACTTTTTATTCATGTACTTTTTGTTCATGTAGTTTTTCTTTTAATGTTTATTTTATTATCTTTTCTTTTTAATGACTGTTTTTAAATGCCTTTGTCTGAATGTCTTTCATTTTTGTAAAGCACCTTGAATTGCCTTGTGTTGAAAGGTGTTATATAAATAAACTTGCCTTGCCTTGAACGCCTGTTTTTTGTTTTATCGTGTTCTGTTGCCTTTAACCTCTTGGAGTATTTACTAAGTTGTGCGGTAAGCTTGGGTGTCGTGAAAGGCGCCCTTAAATAAAATGTATTATATGTATTATTTTAACTGTACATTGGCAATCTCACCAGTGTTTAATTCACTAAATACAATTAACGTATTTTTTCTGTTAAACCTATTAGTTGAGCATGTTCTTCACTCTTTATTAGTATCTCCTGAAAAATCTGTATTATATTACTCATCTCACAGACAGCTAACAGCCTGAAGAGGGCATGATACTCAAACAGTGCCCTGTGTGTGTGTGTGTGTGTGTGTGTGTGTGTGTGTGTGTGTGTGTGT
>NW_011352820.1:0-4988 GCF_000735185.1 Notothenia coriiceps
GATTAGACGTGGAGATGTGAGGCGCTAACGCTAACAGGTATGAAGAATCACCTTCCTGTGTGTGTGTGTGTGTGTGTGCGTGTGTGTGTGTGTTTCTGTTCAGAGGACCTCTGTAACCCATGTTCTTCACATGAGCAAACAGTTGCGCCGGCTGTGAAGAGGAGGTTTATTTAAATCACCACCAAGGATTTGAACCAGACAATTACTCCTGAGATACTTCCTTTATCTTTGCAGTGTGCACTAATACACATAGTATTACAAAGTAAACGCAGCTTCTTCATAGTGAACAGGGATTTGAGCCTATGCAGACCATTCACATGCACTTATAGAACTCACTACAGGAGAAGAATAGGGACTCAAAGGTCTTTAGATAAATGTTAAACTTGCTTGAGATGTGAATATTGAACCTCAACATATCTTGTTTTTTAACGTGTACCACTGCAGGGTGAGGGGTCCTCCAATATACAACTCAGGAACTCAAACCACTTTAATGGATCTGACTTGATATAAAAGGTACAGATGTTTCCTAATGTGCTCAGACTGTAATGCTCACCCTGACACCTCGATGTACCGCTCTTATCTGTAATACAAAGTGCTTTTTCTGGATCCTTGTAATGAACGTTTGAGCATCATTAATGTCCTCACAGCGTCAGCGTGTCCTTGATGAATGAACTGATTCACAGTTTGTGTTCCTGCACCGCCCCCTGCTGGAGGACTCTGCTCCTGCACACACAGCCACCTGCAGAGAGACCCTCTTTATATCAGCTGACCCTAAGGAACAGCTGAAGGAAAGCTGAAGGAAAGCTGGCGTGTGAGCAGTTCCTCTGGAGGGTTATAACTCCAGCATCCAGAGATGATGTCAGAGCATTAGAGAGGGTAGCTTCAGAAAGCACGAGCAGACGGACAACAACACATGGAACATGAGCCTCTGGGCCACAGGAGCTGCTGCTGGTCTGCTCTCTGGACCTCCTCCTGCTGCCAAAACTATTACAATAAAAACTCAGAGTATTTCCTTCAAGCCTCGTAAATAAAGCTGCAGGACTCAGGACTCAGGACTCAGGACTCAGGACTCAGGACTCAGGACTCAGGACTCAGGGATCAGGACTCAGGGATCAGGACTCAGGGATCAGGGACTCAGGACTCAGGGATCAGGACTCAGGACTCAGGACTCAGGGATCAGGTTTCCTCCAAGGCGTCGGAAATTAGAAGCGGCAAGGTCAGGGTTAGCTCTGCGACAGAAAGAAGATGAGAGGAGGTCTCAATGAGACAGAAAGAGGAGGAGAGGAGGAGAGGAGGTCTCAATGAAACAGAAAGAGGAGGAGAGGAGGTCTCAATGAGACAGAAAGAGGAGGAGAGGAGGAGAGGAGGAGAGGAGGTCTCAATGAGACAGAGAGGGCAGTGTTGTAGTCGAGTCAGGGGGAGCCAGAGTCCGACTCGAGTCCAGGACTGGAGAGCTCCATCTCTGACACAGGGACAGCAGCTGTTGATCAGTCTGAGTGACGTCAGGATTCAAAAGGGTTTCTGGATTGAATCTGTCATTACTGTGTGTTTTATATATTTTAAGTGTGTTGTTTTAATTCTGTTTTATGAATATTTACTCTGGAAAGTGTCTTTGACTTTCTAGAAAAGTGCTCTATAAATAAAATGCATTATTATTATTATGAAACAGGAAACCAGAGTAAGGTCTATGAGAGGAGGTTTTAGTGCATCAACGTTAGACACTAACAACACGCCATGAGAAAAGGCTGTACACACACACACACACACACACACACACACACACACACACACACACACACACACACACACACACACACACACACACACACACACACACACACAGACACACACACACACACACACACACACACACACACACACACACACACACACACACACACACACACACACACAGACAGACAGACAGACAGACAGAGACACACACACACAGACACACACACACACACACACACACACACACACACACACACACACACACACACACACACACACACACAGAGAGAGACACACACACACACACACACACACACAGACAGACAGACAGAGACACACACACACAGACACACACACACACACACACACACACACACACACACACACACACACACACACACACACACACACACACACACACACACACACACACACACACACACACACACACACACACACACACACACACACACACACACACACACACACACACACACACACACACACACACACACACACACACACACACACACACACACACACACACACACACACACACACACACACACACAGACAGACAGACAGACAGACAGACAGACAGACAGACAGACACACACACACACACAGAGACACACACACACACACACACACACACACACACACACACACACACACACACACACACACACACACACACACACACACACACACACACACACACACACACACACACACACACACACACACACACACACACACACACACACACACACACACACACACACACACACACACACACACACACACACACACACACACACACACACACACACACACACACACACACACACACACACACACACACACACACACACACACACACACACACACACACACACACACACACACACACACACACACACACAGAGAGAGAGACACACACACACACACACACACACACACACACACACACACACACACACACACACACACACACACACACACACACAGACTGTGATGATAAATCCAGTTGTGTTTTATGGGATGTTTCTGTCTCTCTTAAACAGCATCAGTAATGTGGAACATCTGCTGAGCGCTGAGCAGGAAGTGGATCCTGTCACAACACCTCGGCCCCGACAGCGTGTCGCTAATCAGACTGAGATCCTCTGGGAGTTAGAGTCTGTCCTCACAGAGACAAACAGAACCCCAGAGAACCAGAGGCAACCGGGCCTCCAGGTTCTGCAGAAACCAGACAGAGAGAGGAGCACCAGGGAGTCTGGAGAGCAGCTGTCCAATCAAAAGAATGTATTTTATTCATAGAGCGTTTGAAAAGGGGCTCAAAGACAGTTATAATACAGAGATGATCATAGAAAGTATTAAAAGTGAGCTTTGATCTGAACTCAGAGAGTAACGGATCGTTGAGCTGCTCCATCTGATTCACGTCACTTAGATGATTCTGTATCCAAAGTGACTTCAACACAGAAGCCCTTTGTGGCTTGTGTCCTGCCCAACGACACATGTTGACTGCAGGGGGATCGAACCGCTGTCCCTCTGATTGGTCGATCCATAATCACCCGCTACACCACAGTGGACCCTCTACACACACATATGGATACGTACTAGATGCATTAGAGCTGTGAGCATTTAACAAATTACAATGAGAGTTGTATTTCAATCAGTTTCAAATCTGTTGGATTCCATTGAATGTGAATCAAAAACCGGCAGCTCTGCGTCCATCTTTTCCTTTCATACATTCTGTGACTCGAAAGCTGAGGAACATTTCCTGCACGTCTTCCTTTGCCATGTTCAGAAATATCTGCCTCTGATTTCCCATCTTAAGACTTTGCAACACTTCTGGAGAAATGCTGTGTTTGAATGAGAGCAGAAACACTAACCCTGGGACCCTAACGTGTCCGTCCGACCGACCTGAACCAATCACAAGAATGAAGAATGCTGGATGAGCCGATGCTTTCTCTTGGCTCTGAAACTTGGTGAATGATAAATGCATTTCAAGAACCGCTGCAATGTTCTTTATCAACAGAATATGGTGGATCTCAAGAAACGGCGCTATGGACACTTAGCCCTCAGAGTGAAGCGTAGTTATTCAGTGCACGAGCATTACAGCAATCTGAGACTCAACTTTTCAACAGAATTTTGAGTTTTTCTCCGAGTTTTGTCATTTTTTCTTAATTTTGTTTTCTTTCATAATTTTGACATTATTATTTTGAGTTTTTCACAGAATGTTCACTTTTGTTTTCTTCAGACTTTTTTCTAAATGTTTCTGATTTATCTGTACTTGTTTCTCAGACTCTTGACTTGTTTCTCAGACTCTTGACTTGTTTCTCAGACTCTTGACTTGTTTCTCAGGCTCTTGACTTGTTTCTCAGGCTCTTGACTTGTTTCTCAGAGTCTTGACTTGTTTCTCAGACTCTTGACTTGTTTCTCAGACTCTTGACTTGTTTCTCAGGCTCTTGACTTGTTTCGTGTTTCTCAGACTCTTGACTTGTTTCTCAGACTCTTGACTTGTTTCTCAGACTCTTGACTTGTTTCTCAGGCTCTTGACTTGTTTCTCAGGCTCTTGACTTGTTTCTCAGACTCTTGACTTGTTTCTCAGAGTCTTGACTTGTTTCTCAGACTCTTGACTTGTTTCTCAGACTCTTGACTTGTTTCTCAGAGTCTTGACTTGTTCCTCAGACTCTTGACTTGTTTCTCAGAGTCTTGACTTGTTTCTCAGACTCTTGACTTGTTTCTCAGACTCTTGACTTGTTTCTCAGGCTCTTGACTTGTTTTTTGTTTCTCAGACTCTTGACTTGTTTCTCAGACTCTTGACTTGTTTCTCAGGCTCTTGACTTGTTTTTTGTTTCTCAGACTCTTGACTTGTTTCTCAGACTCTTGACTTGATTCTCAGAGTCTTGACTTGTTTCTCAGACTCTTGACTTGTTTCTCAGACTCTTGACTTGTTTCTCAGACTCTTGACTTGTTTCTCAGACTCTTGACTTGTTTCTCAGACTCTTGACTTGTTTCTCAGACTCTTGACTTGTTTCTCAGACTCTTGACTTGTTTCTCAGACTCTTGACTTGTTCTCAGACTCTTGACTTGTTTCTCAGGCTCTTGACTTGTTTCTCAGACTCTTGACTTGTTTCTCAGACTCTTGACTTGTTTCTCAGACTCTTGACTTGTTTCTCAGGCTCTTGACTTGATTCTCAGACTCTTGACTTGTTTCTCAGACTCTTGACTTGTTTCTCAGACTCTTG
>NW_011352821.1:0-29886 GCF_000735185.1 Notothenia coriiceps
CACTTACAGGCCTGGCATATGTACTACAGCGTCTCCAGCGCTTTCGAGCAGCAATGGCCGGCCGTTGCCCAAACTCTCATTCCCCTGATAGGTGGAGAATTGACCAATAGCCGTAGCACCACTTTACTGACGTCAGTAAAGTGTTCAAATCTGGATCACTCTGTATCAGATCCGTTGCAGCCCCTTTTTTAGAGATTTGTGTATGGAGGAAAAAAGAGAGGGTTGTGTTTTCTGACACTTGGTGAGTTCCCTGGAACACCGGGGGGACACATATTCATGTATAAAATACGTACAAAAGTGCATTTTGCATGATAGGTCCCCTTTCAGCTAACGGGGCTAACGGAGCTAGCAGAGAGAACACTAGCAGTTTGGTACTTGCGTTTCATTACAATAACTTCTGTTACAGCAAGAATCCCCCTCACACACATATTGTGTGTGTGTGAATGAATGTAGCCCCTATTACGTCTACACTAACTGACTTTTACAAATTAACCTGACACTATTGTTTAGATTATACAAGAATCACATATGATCTGCAACAAAATGAGTTCTTCCTCACCAACATAATAACAAACTAAGAGTGCATGGGGTCACAGCCCATGTCCTCATAGAATCGGACAAAATAGAACAGGCAGAAGTCACATTTACTCTAAACTGCACAAGACTGCACTGAGGTGCTTCTGTGCTTCACGGTATTAATTCCATTTAAAGCTTATTTTTCTACTTCACTACCTCAGAGTAACACAGAGTTAATTGTTAACTCTATTGCTGTTTAGGGAAACATTTTGTTTATGCCTGAGCCGTGTCTTCAGGTTCCTGTTTGTGTCATGTGATAATGTGTCATGCCCAAACATGCATGACACACTGAGTATCCCACAAACACAGTTACCACCACGCTAAAATTACCTACTGAAACTGTGACTGGCACCTGGACAACAGCCTCAGGCCCCCAGTGATGACATCACAGGCCAAATACGGACATGGTCCTCCCACTCACACATATTCCCACTCTGACACCTGAAACTGTGTAGGCTTTTCCCCCAAAAAGTGTAAGTAAGGAAAATTCTCCTTTCATTACAAACAATTTCCATGGATCTTTTTATCATATGTCATGCTTGGACATAAAATGTGTGACAGTTAAGTAACTTTTGTAACAATTGTTTTTTAAATTGTATTTACATCTTTGGTTAACACAAAATGTCTTTCATTTATCATATATATATATATATTTATATATATATATATCACATATTTTATTATCTAGCTAGATTACATCTGACTGACAGTCTCTTCATATTACACTGTTAACAATTTCACAACGGTATGAATAATTCTCCCTTACACAAATATTAGCAGAACCTCCACAAATAAACTACTGAACACTCTCAAAACAATATCAAAGGTGCCTTGTTCAATTCAAAGTTTATAGATTTCTTTTAAACTATACAAATACATTGCTACTCCGCCATTTTGAATTTGTACTGTAGAGTCCACCAAGATTCCCATCATGTATACCAGAGGGGACAAATGAATTGAATGTAACTACATTTTAAGTTTTTTTTTGGATAATGGTAGTTAAAGGTGGGTTAGGTACGTTTGAGAAAACGGCTCGAAATACACTTTTTGTTATGTTCCATGGAATGCTCTTAACATCCCGATAGCAATGAATATCTTAAGAAGAAAAAAAAAATTCATCTGTGGAAGCCGTAGTATTGTAAAAAGCAAGACCAATCATTTTAGCCGGCCCAGCTAAAGTAACTGGATAGCCTAGTTGCCTTTCAGCCTTCCATCTGTGCACAAACTTTTCTCGTGCCCTCATTGGTCATGTGCGCGTTCGTGTGTGTTGGAGGAGGGGCTCTATAAGGAAGTGGCAGATTTTTTCCGGTTGTTTATTTTCAAATTCTAGCGCACTCGAGCTGGTTTCTCCGAAATTACCTACCCCACCTTTAATGTTCGAAAATGTGGAACCCAATTATGTCACTGTGCACTGTTTAGTTTCCAGCACTGACATTCAAAACAGTTCAAGCGTTACCATACAATATGTTAACACAAATTTACTTATATGTGCCTTTTAAGTTGAGTTGAATTCATTCGAACCAATATGGCAAACCTATTAATCTTTAGATCCATACACATAGTGGAAACATTTAGCAGCTGAATGAGGACACTTGTACTGCAGGCTGCTTTAGCTTCTTTGACTTAGCGTTGATCTGCATAATGCCCCAGCCGGTTTAACGGTAGGGTTGGACACCTGAGTGAGAGCCAACCGTTAATGTGAGTCTGGGCTTGCCTCAAACAACCTGCTGCCACTTGTCACTCCAACCCCCTCTGGCATTTTCTCACAGCTCTTGAAGCCGAGTCCTCAACCTGTTGCCGCTAAGTTTGCACCGAGCCCTTTTGCGGAACTCTTTCACCGAGTAAACTTACATTGGCAAAATGTATCAGGACTGAAATGCTTACATAAGTCACGCCCTTTCAAAAACACACATCTTCACAAATGTAGCACAACATTTTACTATCGTATTAATATGTGCATCTTTTAAAAACATGTGACGTGTGTTTGTGGGCTCCCTGCACTTCAGGACTAATCCCCCCTGAAACCATCTCTCCTCAGATTCTTAATTGTTGAAATTCCACCCTGCCTCCCTGTGTGTGGAACCCAATCTCCATAGCCAGGCCAAAGAGGCTTTAATCATCCTACCTTGGATAAAATAGAGGCATTATAGTCCTAACGGCAGTTTTGGCCCTTAAACACTGCCTCCATTCATTTCTGAAACAATCTGATTCCCTCTCTACCTCTCTTGCCCCCTCTCACTATTCCCTCTTTTTGCAACAGTGTGTCAATAGGGATCACTTGGCGTAGTGTTTGCCATTTCCCCAACATCTTCCTCTCCCTCACTGCTGCGGAAAACTATCGATAAACCGAGCGGAGTGCACATCTCTCTCCAAAGACCACTTCCAGGAGAAGACTGCAACCCTCAACCTGCAAGGAGTGACATCACTGAAGGTCAGATTCATCTTCTTTTCATGCACGCTCATGCTGTTAACCAGTGTGCTCAGTTCAGATGTACTTGAATGTTACATTTTTTTCAATGAACAGGGTTCTGGGTAGTGGGACTAAATGCATTCTGTAGATTAAAGCTTATCAAAGTAAGTCATTTATTCAGGACAAGGTATACCATTTTTTTGACAATATGATTTGTTCCTGTTAATGAAGGTAAAAAGCAACACAAATAGTTGCAGTGAAGATAATGAATTTGGGTTCAACTAATCGAATTTGAAATATTGTGTACCTTGCATTCTATTCTCAGACTAAGATAGGGTGAAGTGAGTCGGAGATTAGTAGTTTTATGCACGTACCTTCACTCAGACATAAATTTCCTCTCATATCATTTCAGTCTACGATTGGCCAACTGCAAAACTGCTGTACGTTTGTGTGTGTGTGTGTGTGTGTGTGTGTGTGTGTGTGTGTGTGTGTCTTGATTGGGAAATGAAGATGAAAGATATTACTCCGTCACTGTCTTGACATCAGAGGTTTGAAAGCACACATTAACTCCTTTGCAAACAAAAAGTCAATGTTTGATAGAACCGTGAAACTCTGGAGAAATCTTAGCCGTGTCATTTGTTGTAGATTAATTTGTTATACTTTCTTTTAATTATGTGCTCATATACAGCCTGAATAGGACTAACTGTAGATTTTTTTGTTTTTAATCGTGCTTTTAAAAGGAACCATCTTTAAAAAAAGCAATTCTTAAAACAGCCTATTTGTTGTTTTCAGTTTCTGTTACCTCCATCCATAACAGAGAACCTGTAAAGAGAAAAACAGCATTAAGCTCATTGCAGATTGAAGGTGTGGCTGGAGCTTTTTTTTTGTCTGGTAAACCAGAACCTGAGTCACACGCGTTCCACCTGCGGCGATAACCTGACGGAGACAATTACTGACATGAGGACACATGCCCACGGCTGGGGGTGGGGGTAGTCCAAACGTCACTGCTGACAAAGCGTGTGTGTCAAGCCCCTCCCGGGTTAAGTGTATAAAAGACCCGCTCCAACCCTACCCAAACATTTACTCTTTGGGATCCCTCTCAAGCAAGACAGAAAAACCTTTGGACCTTTTTTCTTTGGACGACTGCAGGAAACTTTTTAAGAGACATGGTGTCAGCGGGTCTGCAGATGCTGGGCACTGCCCTCTGCATTATTGGATGGATTGGGTGCATCGTGGTCTGCGCCCTTCCTCAGTGGAAAGTGACAGCCTTCATCGGCCAGAACATCGTGACGGCTCAGACCACCTGGGAGGGCATCTGGATGACCTGCGTGGTGCAGAGTACGGGTCAGATGCAGTGCAAGGTGTACGACTCCATGCTGGCCCTGTCCGCAGACCTGCAGGCGGCCCGCGCCCTCATGATCCTCGCTATCGTGGTCGGCGTCTTCGGCCTCCTCCTCGCCATCGCTGGGGGAAAATGCACCAACTGCGTGGAGGACGAGAGCACCAAAGCTAAGATTGGTGTGGCATCCGGGGTGATGTTCATCATCGCTGGGGTCATGTGCCTCATACCTGTGTGCTGGACGGCCAACACCATCATACAGAATTTCTATGACCCCCTCGCCATGTCCTCTCAGAAAAGGGAGATGGGAGCTGCACTCTTCATCGGCTGGGGGTCCGCAGGCCTTCTCATCGTGGGTGGGGCTCTCCTCTGTGCCAACTGCCCTCCCAAGGATACCTACTCTGCAAAGTACTCCGCTCCCCGTTCAAACGCACCCAAGGACTACGTCTGAGGAGAGAAACAGAATGATAGGACTGCACAAAGACTTGGGTCGAATGCTCTGTGGCGCCTGAGATTCATGTTGCCACAATGAGTATGATTTGAATTTCACGGTGATTTCTATAGGGCTCACTGTTTAGTTGTCACTTTCATGTTGAGATACAGCACTTCAAGATGTGTTACTTCAGTGCCAAGGCGATGTGGACCACACCCAAACATAATCCCAGGGTGGGAAATATACATATAGAAATTGGATCAAATTTAAAACTTGATCAATCTGTGCCTTTTTTTTTTTACATATTATTGCATTTCAAAATGTATATTATACAATATGTGTATGTCTGAAACTGTAAATAAAGATTTTTTTGTATCAACATTGAATTATCTTGTTGTGGTTGTTCTTTCTTTTTTTCGTAACATGCCATTAAAGCACCTTCATCAAGCTAAAAATGTGACATGAGAGATGAGGACTCTGCTCTACATGCTGAATAATTCTTATTAATTTATAACTAAAACAAGGCTAAATGTTTTATAAATGTAGGACAGAATTATAAAAACTATCAAGATTACAAAGATATATGCAAAATGACTCCTAATTCACACAAAACACATTTTTAAATCAGT
Source organism: Notothenia coriiceps (assembly GCF_000735185.1). Taxonomy (NCBI): domain Eukaryota; kingdom Metazoa; phylum Chordata; class Actinopteri; order Perciformes; family Nototheniidae; genus Notothenia; species Notothenia coriiceps. Next base: position 5,388 of record NW_011352821.1, read on the forward strand.
TTTTCAGTGTTCATAAATATGAATATACCTAGACCGGAGATTATATCAGTGACGAACCGTGTCCATCACAACTGGACCCTTTGTAGACACACACATAAAAACATGTCATTTTCACAGTGGATCTTATTCAATATTGTGCACTTATTTACCACATTCGATATCCAAGAAATAATGATTGAGCAACTGTGACCAAATATGTGTAAAAAGACAATAAGTTTACCTCAGAGTGAATGGGGGAACAAACTTTCAATGTTTGAATAAGTCTCTTAAACGCTAGAAAATTATTAGCTTTTCTCTAAAAGTCAACAAAGACTATGAGCTCTTTTACAGCCTGAAAAGTATAATTCTTAGGTCTATGAGACACAATCTGTTCTCCACAGTTCCTTGAAAGCTTACATTTAAGTAGCAAGCAACTCAATGTTCTTTAGTTTAGCAATAGCATCAGCAATGTGTTAAAATATGAACCTTATATTTGTATCGACCTCACAATTAATGAGATGAATGTTGTTTGTTTTTACACAGGAAACTTCCATTGCCCAATATCTAAATCCTTACCTGTCCAACACTGCCCCTTGCTGTAAACAGAATAACACATCCTGTATTTATTCTTACAGACCTGAAACTTTAATCCATAATACGGCAGGTGTTCAAGTTAGATCATAACTACATTTGTGTCAACCCACCCAGTTATTCAACAATCTCTGGGGAAAGAGGGTTACTTACTTGTGTTATATTATTGTCATAGAAGATTTATAATTGAAATTTGAAATTCATTTGTAAATGTACCTGGTCAAATATTTTACTTTGAAATCCCAGTTATTTGGAAAATAAAGAGTTGACAACAAGTTTTCTTCTGTTTGTATCTGACCTTGAACGTATGGTTTGAGCAGGTCAGCACTCTTAAAGGTCACTGAATCTTTGTTTGTGTGTAAACTCCTTCTACCCAATAGGAGCCCAGGACTCACATACCCTCATGTGTGTGTCCCTTCTTCTCACACAACAACCTATAAATACAAGCTCACATCACTCCACCTGTCTTCCTTTTTGGATTTTATCGTGTGAGGAACAGAGCCGGCAACATGGTTTCTCAGGGGATTCAGATGATTGGTATATCCATGGCCCTGATTGGCTGGTTCATGGTGATCGTGGTGTGTGCCATGCCCATGTGGAAGGTCACTGCTTTCGTGGGGGCCAACATCATCACGGCTCAGACGGTGTGGCAGGGCATGTGGATGAACTGCGTGGTGCAGAGCACGGGCCAGATGCAGTGCAAGGTGTACGACTCCATGCTGGCCCTGCCCCAGGACCTGCAGGCGGCCCGCGCCATGATCATCATCTCTATCCTGACCGGGGTCTTCGGGGTGATCCTGTCCATCGCCGGGGGAAAGTGCACCAACTGCATCGAGGAGGAGCGATCCAAATCCAAGGCTTGCATCCTGGCTGGAGTTCTGTTCATCGTGTCGGGGTTTCTCGTCATCATCCCCGTGTCCTGGTCCGCCCACACCATCATCACCAACTTCTACAACCCGCTGCTGATCGAGTCCCAGAGGTACGAGTTGGGAGCGGCGCTGTATATCGGCTGGGCGGCTGCTTCACTGCTACTGATGGGAGGGGGCCTGCTCTGTTGGAACTGCCCCCCCAAACAAGAAAACCCTCACTACCAACAAAGATTCACCCCTGTGAAGAGCACCAGCACATCCAGAGAATACGTCTGAGAGGGTTAGCCCTTCCTACACGGACTGTTGGGGTCACAGGAAATGAAACACAGAATACGATAGGATGATGCTTTGCTGTCAGGTCACGTCTGATGTCTTTCTTGCATCACATTAGCTCCATTTACAAAATCAACAAGGACAGATTTTTAAGAAACAAACAGATATTCAACAGAACATTCAATCACAATATGTTCAAGACCTTTAATGTACATTTGATCTGGATTTAAACTCCATATTTAGTTATAGAATTGAGTGTTAAACTAAATAAGTGCCTCAATCTAACCCCTTAAATCACAATACTGAAGCATTTTTCTTTTCACCAGAAAAATGTAATCATAGTTTGCTCAAACTAAAACATATATTTACCGGTATTGTAAGTATAGCATAGATACAGCTCGAGCTGAATCCTGAGTTTTGTTTGTTGTTAGTGTCAAAGTGACCTTCTTCAGAGCGGATATTTTGTCTAGTCAAGCAAGTGTAACTAACAACATTAACAATGACTTCCTCGCAGGGAGTTGTGCCAGCGGGGGCCTGGGCTTCTCACACCTAGGAGATGGAAGGCAGCTATCTTTAATGTGAGCAAAGCGCTTTCCTATAATGAGTGAACATGATTTCTTTGACCAAAATGTTGTCTATTTAAACAACAAAACAAGACAAAATAATATGAAAGAGCCTTTAAAAATGTTAATCCACAATGTATTGTGGCAGGTCGATAAGTAAAATAGGAATTCGGATTCAATCAATGTGTAAATATTTAGTCAGATTGTAATAATAATGAATTTAAAATCCAATCATCTTTATTCTATTGAAATGGTAACATCTGAACAGATATAGGAAGAAAAAGTACAGCTTCCTTTTTCTTAAGCAGGGTCTGTATTGATTCGTCTGTCTTGATAACGCAGGGATGTCAGTAACACGTAAACACTGAAGGAACATTAACGCATTTTTTTTTCATTTTCACACTGCTGAACAATTTTATATCTCTATTTCTGTGTTTCTGAATCTTGTAATGTTCTGTAAATAAACTCTATACTCACTGTATGATTACTGTTTACTTCTGAGACACTCAAGCATTTAGTTGTATTATAGAGATGAAAGGAAAAGGAAGAGGTAATAAAATCAACATCACAGTAAACTGAGGAAATGATTATGGAGCAATGCAATTCAGGAAACATTACCATAAGGAGGTTACTGCTGAGTTGTAGTTTCTGTAGAAAACAGGAAAAAAGACAAATAACCATATCAAACCATTTATGTTTTTGATGTTTTGGGATAATTTACAAAAGGAAAAAGAGATTTTTACAGACATATATACATTCAGACCAGTCAGTATAAGCATCAGTCCAATCTATTATATGTTTTCAGACAATACGGGTTAGAAAGAAACTCACAATCATTACAAAAAAGGTAAAGTAGGTTTATTCAAAAGTGAGTTTACACTCACAGTAAATTGACACCACTGGTGAGTTTTGTTTGACTTATAGCACTGTGTGTTATCCAAATGTAATATGAAGTGTTGCTGCACACATCAGCAAAACAAACAGACAGTGTGTGCAGTTTCACCTGACCGGATAAGGTGTGAGAGTGTCATCAGTTTGTTAGAGGTATCCGTCATAGGATGTGTTTTTTTCAAAGTAAAGTGATTGTATCAGCTGACAGTGCTAGCTTCTTGTGACTCATCACTCCATCAAGTGATCGTTATCTGAAACGGATCCCTCCTCCTAAGGTCGGGGCAGACTGCATATATCATATATCAGACATACAAGCAACTGATGCTGTCTGTAAAACTCAAATATACATCATATTTTGGTCTGTGCATCAAGCACTGTAAAAAAGGTCTAATTTCTAGACAGAATAAGTCTTTCAATTGATGTAAGACATAATAACTTAAGAAGTTACAATGCAGTGAGATATAGGCAGAGGTGTAAAGTAACTAAGTACATTTACTCAACTATTGTACTTATAATTTTGAGGTACTTGTACTTGAATATTTCCATTTTATGCTACTTTGTACTTCTACCCCATTATAATTCAGGATGCATTGTGTACATTTACTCCGCTACATTAATACCTTTAGTTACTTTACAGATGTGGATGAATAATGTGAAATATAATCAAGTGTTAAATCAGACTTTAGTTCCACCTGGAATAAATTCACAAGCTACCCTGCAGTATACAAAGTCATTCAAACTAGCTGCACCTTTACCAGCTTTGAGAACACTTTAATGATCAATCATTATAAAACATATCATATATATTATTCTGAAATGGATCAACCTGCACAATGACTACTTTTACTTTTGGCACTTTAAGTATATTTTGATGCTAATACTTTAGTACTTTTACTTTAGTAACATTTTGATTGCAGGACTTTTACTTGTAACAGAGTATTCCTACACTACAAGTTTTCTCAAGTACACAATCTGAGTACTTCTCCCGCCTCTGGATATAGGGTCTTGTATTTAGACAATGCATATTAAGTATCTTTTTAAGTCAAATACTCTTGAAAACATTTGTTTGAGTTGTATCTCAGATGAAACATGTCTCAGATATGTGACGTCTCACAAGGTTTTGAAGCTGCTTTCTTTTTTCAAGAAATACATATAACTTGATATGAGAAAATACATTTTTATGGAAAATCAGAAAACAGAAGACTTATAGACATGTCTGGCTTATTTTATAACACAACATTTCCTGATCCTGGTCAATACAGTCCAATATAAGTGTTCCCAGCTAATTACAAGATCTTATCTTATTTATCTAAATATCCCATCTAATTTCAAGGAACCCAAGCAATTTTCATTTATTCTATTGGAATATTTATTAAGTTATTACAAGCAAAGACACCTTGCTTTTATTATTATTTTAGTTGATTTTGGAGCAGAATTGTTTTCAGTGTGATACAAGCCATCCTTCTAAATAACTCTGTGTTTCTGCTCTGGTTCTGTGATACTGTGGTTGATGGCTATAGTGCTTCAACTTAGAAAACAAACTCAACCCATCTTGTAAAAGCAATTTGTAGAAGGTATAAAGACCAGCTCACAATGTCCTTCCCTCCTTTTTCCTAACATTGTCTCAACAGAATTGTGTAAAAGTCTTTAAGAAGTGTTTTTTTAAATGATAAACACTAGAAACCTGCAAAGCCTTCCATATTTAAGTAAAATTGATCACATGACCTTTAAATTAAATTAGTTGCTGTCTTATCAGTTGTGTGTGGGGGTTCATCGTTGTCTTAGGAGGCCGTTGTTTAGTGAACTGGTTTCAGGACCTCTGAAGTCTCTAAGTGGCTGTAAGTCCATCCAATAAAACCATCTTTACGGCAGTCGAATCTGCATATGAAAGTGTTTTTCAAACTACAACAGCTAGCATTGTTTGAAAAAAAGGGTGCCGCTCCTCTAGCTCTAGGAAGAGGAATCTTGATTGACCAGAAGAACTCACCTGGTGACGAGAGCCCTCCTCCAGCGCATTCTCTGACAAACAACAAGCGAGAGAGTTGTGTCACTCGGGAAAAGGACCAGAGCTGTATGCTGTCTTCTCTGCTGCCGTAGAGCAAGCCTTTTCACTATGGGCAGGATTGGCAAGGAAATTGCGGGTCAAATCATCAGCTTCATAGGCCTTGTTTTGGTAGCAGTGACGTGTGGGATCCCCATGTGGAGAGTGACCTCCTACATCGGAGCCAACATCGTGACGGGGCAGACCATCTGGGATGGCCTGTGGATGAACTGTGTGATGCAGAGTACCGGGCAGATGCAGTGCAAGCTGAACGACTCTGTGATGAAGCTCTCCAAAGACCTGCAGGCCGCCCGGGCCCTGGTCATCATCTCCCTCATTGTGGGTTTCATCGGCTTCATCATCACCTTCGTTGGAGCTAAGTGCACTGGCTGCCTGGACAAAGATTCATCCCAGGCCAAGGTGGTGATCATAAGCGGCTGTCTCTTCATCGTGTCCGCCGTCCTGGTCCTGATTCCCGTCTGTTGGTCGGCAGCCATCACCATTACAGACTTTCAGAGCGTCTTGACCATCGAGACCCAGAAGAGGGAGCTTGGAGCCTCCATCTACATCGGGTGGGCCGCTGCTGCACTTCTTCTGCTCGGAGGGATCATCCTAACCACTTCCTGCCCTCCACAGAAACCCATGTATGGATACCCAGGCTACCCACCGGCACAAATGTACCCTTATGCAGGCCCAGCAAACTATAGTCCTGTGTATGCCCCCCCCTCCAGCCAGCCCTACACAGCCCCCGGGTCGTACGCACCAACCAAACCCTATGGAGCTCCAACCGCGTACTCTGCTAGACAATACCTCTGAAATGAAAGAACAGAAACAGGATAAAGACATCTGCCAGGATGACTTCAGAAACTTGTTGAATCTAACATGATATGATTTTGATTGCTGTTATGCTCTATGGTAGAAGTGTTCCTAGTTTATGAAGTCTTGATATAAGAGAAATATTGTGTCAACATGAATGTATTCATAAGGAAGTCCCTGCTGATACTGTATTTATTTTCTTGTCATTAAAAGCACATTTTGTAAATAGTGATGATTTGTAATGTTTGTTTTCTGTAAATGCCACTTAATCTTTGAGTATTTGAATGATTTTTAATAAAATGTTTTGATATATTCAACTATCTGTTTGTGGAGTCATTATAACAACACCTTTTTATTATTTTAAAGATATTTTATGAATATTATCTAATTGTATAAGGTCAGAGGCCTTCTGTGTATGGGTGACTGAGAGACCAAAATGATAAATTAAAGGAAAAAAATGTCCCTCTTCCAATCTTCAGCAAAGGATTTTTTAACTGTTTAATTTCATTTTAACAAAACAAGACAAGACATACCCTGACATAGGTCGTTTTTCATTCAAATGACAGATGGTTACATAACAAAGCAAAGTATAGTACATCATTAAATAAAGCAAATCCAGTATAAATTGAAATAATTAAGTAAATAATATAAATAAATACAAACTGGGAAATAAAAATAAATGAATAAAGTCAAATCAAATAATTACTAATGAAAGCATTTTACACTGGGAATGACATCTTTGGCACAGCAGGATCAGATACACAGGGACATTTTCCATAGTGTTCATCTAAAGTTCGGTTCAGTTTCAACAACCCTCTTCAACCAGCGATACATCCAGATATATCTTTCAACACAGTTCCATCTTTGGGTAAAAGAGTCCTAAAACAACCTTTTTTATTTAATTTGAATCCCTTTGCAACTTCACTTCACACTGTGAATATATTGATGAAACATCAGAATACTACCCCTGAAATAAACAAATACACAAAATACACTTATAAATACAATCACAATACTAAAGGAAAGACTTATTTGCAGTGAATGATGCAATCAACTGTGTCTATGATCAACATGCGAGCTTCTGATTTGAAAAAACGAAATCAATTCCTAAAAAATATAAAGTTTAATCTCATGAGATGATAACTAAATAGAGGTCATGAATAATAAAAAATAAAAAATGGAGGCCGTTAACATTGGACATCCGGTGATACTCCCTCCCATATATGGTTTATTTTTAAATGTGAATCAAGTGACTGGACCTGATCTTCCGGTAATGTGCCCAATCAAAGGCTGGCCACTGGCAGACCAGTGTTCCGGAATGTGTTGCTCTTTGCTGCCTCATTTACATAGTCGTATAAGGCTGATGTTCATCTCGTCGAAACTACTCCCGGGTCCCTGTGTGGATAATGTGAAGAATCTGGTTGGGTGGGTAAATCACTCTGCACACTGGTTTCAGGTCAGAAGGAAGGACATTCTGACTCCACCCTCAACAAGGACGTCCTTATAAAGCAAGGAAAGGTTCAGCCGTCTTTATTCGACTTTACAACTTGAACTGAACTGACCTGCTCCTGAAACGGTTCTGTTCAAGTGTCTCTATCAAGACCTCATCATGGTGTCAATGGGACGACAGATGCTGGGCTTTGCCCTGGGCATCATCGGCTTCCTGGGGACCATCATTGTGTGCGCTCTGCCCATGTGGAAGGTCACGGCCTTCATCGGAGCCAACATTGTGACGGCACAGGTCATCTGGGAGGGTTTATGGATGAACTGTGTGACGCAGAGTACCGGTCAGATGCAGTGCAAGATCTACGACTCCCTGCTGGCTCTGCCCCAGGACCTCCAGGCCGCCAGAGCTCTCGTGGTCATCGCCATCATCGTCTCTGCCTTCGGAGTCATCTTGGGCGTTATTGGAGGCAAATGCACCAACTTTGTTGAGGATGAAACTTCCAAAGCCAAGGTGGCCATTGCTGCTGGGATCATCTTCATCTGTGCCGGTGTTCTCATCCTCGTCCCCATCTGCTGGTCTGCCAACACCATCATCAGGGATTTCTACAACCCCATCATGACCAACGCCCAGAGGAGAGAGCTGGGGGCTGCGCTCTACATCGGCTGGGGCACAGCTGGGCTTCTCCTCCTTGGCGGTGCCCTCCTCTGCAGCTCCTGCCCCCCTAAAGAGAGCCCGGAATATCCCGTCAAGTACTCGGGCGCCAGGTCAAATGCCACCAGTCGTGCCTACGTCTGAGTGCAGCTTTCTCCTGAAAAAGACTTCTAAGTAATTTACTTTTTTTGAGTAATCCTCCTTCATTGTGAGTTTCCGATAGCACCAAAAGTTGTGTCTTACTTCTTTTGAAGCGACACAGTGAGAACTGACTTTGTGAGAAATTCAGATTTCTTTGGTGGAGGCAAGAAAGAGTGTTTCTTTTTTTTAAAGGGAACACAGTACAAAGAGAGTTGTGAAACTATTTCTGTGGCAGCATAATAACTGGACTGAATGAAAGCTATTCTATATAAAACTTTTCAACTTTTCAATTTTTTCTGAATGTATCCAAGCTGTGCTAGAATGATGTTAATTGTCAACACAAGCTGGGAAAGTTGTACAGTACCCTTGATATTTTGTGAATGTACCGTATAAAATATTTTACATAGATTATTGGCAAATACATTATCCAATACTGTTTTTGTTTACCAAATCACAGATTTTTAATAAAACGTTTGCTTAAATGAAATTATTTTGGGTGCCTTTTTTCATTTTAAAGTTTTCTGTTCTCAAAATGTTCATGGTTTAGAATATGTTTATAGTGAGTATGATGGAGCCAGAGAGTGTCACAACAATGTGTATTCAAAAACATTCTGCAGTATGTCTGAAATCTTCCTGCAGGTGTTAAACCAGTTCAACAAGCTTTACAGTGCTGAACTGGTAGAACAGACTCTAGTGTGTTTGTTTCAACAGTCAATCAATCAAAGCCAAACACTCAAAACACCAGCAGGGAACAGGCTTTGTATTCAACCATGACGTTTGAAGGCCTCTGGTGCCATCCTACATTTTTATTGTCAAAAAATCCCATAAAAAGACTTATAAATGGTGGGATTGACTCAAACTGATCAATAATGCCCTTGTTCATAATGAATAAACGTGTGGCTCATAAGCGTGTTTAAAGGTTTTTGGACAAAAATGTAGACTCAACATTTATTTTAAAAACACAATAACTAACAATGGCACAGAGTTTTAATACCAGGCTAGGCATACTCTTATTAATAAGTAACATTATGTGTTACAAAAATGTAAATCATATCAGAAAGGCCACAAATAAGTTTCATTTCAGGGGATTGATATCAAGATTCTGGACCAACAGTTGTACCACTGTCAGAACAATATGTACAATATTTGTATTGAAGTAGATGTTATTAGGATTGTTATGAGAATGAAGAAAATAAACAAACTTCTACACATTGAATTCAGTTCATTACAATATTGTATTGTTAAACAAGGGGTATGGATTCTAAACAGTATATTTAATATAACACCCTTAATGAAACCAAAGGAAATAGAGCATGTCATCCTCATAGTTATGGTTCTAATTTAAAATCCAATCCGAGTTTTAAAGAGAAAAAGTATAACTTTCCAAATGAAACTATCAGTCATTTTAGCAAAAGCCCCAAATCAATATGAGTTTATGTTCCTGTGACTCAGTGCTTGAGTATCGGTTGTAATTGTGACTTGTCAATTTGTAGCTATAGAGGAAATTACGTGACATTAACAGGGGAAACCAAACTAAACCAAACCTCTGGGCCTGAGAAGTGAAGCCAGGTCAGATTTTATAGAAGCCAGTGAGAAAATGATCCTTATTCTCGCTTTATTTATTACCTCAGTTAAAATGTTCCTAATTACTTTATGGTCCCTCTCACTAGTTTATAGTCAAAATAATCTAAATTTTGGTCCAATTTAGAGTAAAATAGCATTGAAGCGACATGTAGGGCGGGGCTAACTTGTGATTGACAGGTCACCACCACGGTTTTGTCGTGTTTGTGTCTTCCTGTTCACATTGTTTTTGTAGTTTATTAAAGTCAACTGTAACATTAAGAAAATGTCTTGTCTGGTGTGGGTTAGTGCTTAGCTCCACCCCCTTGTCTTCTGGTCCCAAAAAAAACAAGATGGCGACGGTCAAAATATCAAACTCAAGTGCAATGGTGGCTATGCCCACTTTTTATATACATTCTTTAGGGAAAGCACTGTTCATTTCTAATTGTATCCAACAGTTTATATTCAAAAGGTAATTCCATAACCTTATAAAACTGGTTAGTATTAGTTAATGTTGGGACCGCAACAAAAAAGGTAGAACCTTAGATAAGCAGTTATATTATTTAGCTTGATATATCTGTGCCTAAATTAAACAAAACCATAACCCATTTTTTCCAAGACTTTCCAAATACGCAAATTGCCTTTTCAACCACTTAACCCTTCAAACCAAGGCTCCACAAAATGTATTTCTGAACAATTATTTGTAACATACTGTAACATAAAAGCCCCAGATTAATTGTGTCTTTCTGCTTATTGAGTGTTAGATCAGAAATACCCAACCCAGTCTCATGGCATTTCGTGTTCACCAACACGATTTTTAATCTATTGATTCGCGTTCACCAACACGATTTTCCCCTTTTTTTCGTGTTGCACAGCACGATTTTAAAAGCAATGTATTTCTATTGGTAGTCTCACGGCATTACGTGTTATAGGAAGACCGGAAGCTGTGTGGTTAATAAAAACATGTTCTTACTCAATAGCAAGCCACAATTATTGCTTTTATTTTAAATCGTATAATTTCTGACTTTTATTTAAACATTAAATAATACTTTAGATTAAGGTCTTCTTTTAAATAAGAAAAAAGCTTTGGGGGTATCTACAGATAAATATTAAGCCTGACAAAGTACTTAACGTCTAATATATTGCTTTCGTGCAATGTTAACTATGTTGAAGCACTTATTTTAACTGATATTATACATATGAATTATACTCTTATGTAGATAGTATAAGAAATGTGCAGAATATGACAGTTTAATGGTGGAGGTATACACACATTTTGATAGATGTCTTGTAATGCGCTGTTGAGGAACCTGTGACCCAAGATTTTCATTCATTGCATACACCGTAGTTGTGTATATGATATGTCAATAACCTTTGAAAATCTTGAAAGGGATGTGCAAAATAGCCATTATCCAGTCTTTAATTAACTATTAGTAGAGAATAACGAGTAATGAATATACTTTATTACTCGTTTCCATTCATGTCAATTGCAGATAAATGTTTAGTCTTGTTTTACATTTGATAACACCAATGCCATGGCAACTTCTAATTGTGGGAAAAACGAAAATGTTCAGTAGAGACGTCCCATAGAACATTTTGCGAAACACAATAGCCAGCATGTGTAGTTCTGGGGGGGGGCTTTCGATTCCAGTTTTGGATAGTCTGGCGTGGTTTCGTTCCATTTCAAACAGCTCTTTGACGCTAGGCTAACCTTTGCGCACTGCCACTCCAACATCAAATCCCAGAGCTTGAAGATTAATCACGGGGACTGTAGTCCTAAACGATAGCTGGGGATTATGGGTAATGTAGTGTCTTCGGCCATCCTAAACACCTAGAGGCCTACATCTGTTTCCGGTTATTTTTATTTTGAAATTCAGTTCCTGACGGACGTAAAAAAATCACGAGATTATGGAAATAAACCAATAAATAAAAACAAGGATAATTATATGTTATTGTTGAGTAAATAACAGTGTGCTATTTTGAAAAGAATAACAAATTAGAAGGAAAAAAAGATTTAAAAAATACAGATTTCAGTATCCTGAGGCTCTCAGCCCCATTTATTTTCCTCACAGACAGCAACAAAAGTCAGAAATGATACGATTTAAAATAAAAGCAATAATTGTGGCTTGATATTGAGTAAGAACATGTTTTTATGAACCACACAGCTTCCGGTCTTCCTATAACACGTAATGCCGTGAGTATACCAATAGAAATACATTGCTTTTAAAATCGTGCTGTGCAACACGAAAAAAAGGGGGAAATTGTGTTGGTGAACATGAATCAATAGATTATAAATCGTGTTGGTGAACACGAAATGCCATGAGGCTGGGTTGAAATACCATGTGTCATTCAAAAAAGCAGTTACAAATAATGTGTTTTTTTATTTTTTAGGAGTTCAGAAAGAATGGGAGCAGCTCACAATGGGAAATGTTTGCATTGCAGCAGCATAAAAACACAAGGCAATGTACATAAGAGAAATCAAGACACAGAAATAAACAGTCCAATATATTTCAGAAATAGAAATAAAATAGCATTACAAAGTTAAAAAGTTAAGAGATAAAAAATTAAATATATATATATACATATGGAAAATATACATGTGGAAATACACATTTCCAGTAACAAATATAATGCAGGATATTATTGTGCAAGAATGGATTATTCAACATTAAATAGAATATGAATGTAAAATGTCCAGTGGGATTTTAAGTCCAGTTATTAAGAGAAGCTATGGAGCAGAGAGGAAATGTCTATTTTATTCTGCAGACATCTAATGACAAACATAATGTCAGCACAGATTGCAAGGCATTCCACTGCTGGGAACACACCCTGTAGGACCTGGTTTCACATTCCTTACCTGTCCTCTGACAGAATCTGACTGAACCTGTTACAGACCGTGTGCCTGGCTCACTGATGTCAGAGAACACAATGGAACAAATGCATTGCAGTCTTACTGTGACTGGAAAATAGGTTTCAGTAGGTGCATCATTTGAAAGTGGAAGAGTATGTTTGTTTCAGGGGACTTCACAATCTGTACAACGTATGACTATAAGTAGAGTATACCTGCTTTTAAACTTTACTTTTAAAAAGTTTTTTATGTATATTATTGTTGTAGGCACAGGATGATACGACTGTTTAGACAGTATAGCTTGATGATTAAAAGTACACAAAATCAAATCAGAGTAAAAAAAAAAATGGTTAGGTTGACAGTTAAACTAAGCTAAAATTGGTGGTAAAATCGAATAATTGCCTATTTAATGGTGTTATGAATGAACAGACAGATGCCACAAAATACTGCAACTATACAGAACCCTATATAAGCATCTATGCCTAATAATATTTCAGTTTAAAATGTTTCCTCTCAAAGTTAGTAAAATATATTTTTGTCTTTCCAAAGTCGTGTGTAGACTGTAATTTTGTACTGCTGTGCCGTTGTTTTATGTACACCTCTTCATGTGTGTGTATGTATATTATGTGTCTATGTATGAGTATGTGTATATATATACATATAATATATATATGTATAAGTGTGTGTACATGTATATATATATATATATGTATATATTTCTATCCTTTGTGACGTGGAGAAACGGCATTTCGATCTCCTTGTTTGTATCATACACACATAGAAATTGACAATAACTTACAGTGAGGATTAATATATATCTCAAAGTTGACAGACTAAATTTCATTTAACCCTTATATAAACAATACTGTTACACTCTGTCCTTCAAAGGCCCCCCCTTTGACCCCGCTTTTCAATCAATACGCTCTAAAACCGATGCATTTTCACACATGCATCATTTCCTTGTTCAGAGAATAAACAAAACCATGTAAAACACAATCCTCATTTGTATCCAGAAACCTAAATCTGTATTGTCCCGACGCACAAAGAATCCTGCACAGCTGGTATTCTCTGGCAGGCCCTTAATGGGTTCTCAATTGCATTTCTTTCACGCCTCCCATTCTTTATTCTCATGCTGCTTCAGACGAACATAAACACCCCATCAGCTCCTCGTACTCTCTCAGAGACGCTCAGAGAGAGAACACGATGGCTTCCATGGGGATGCAGATGGCGGGATGTGCCTTGGCCCTTTTGGGCTGGATCGGGGTCATCATTATCTGCGGCGCACCCATGTGGCGGGTCACGGCCTTCATTGGCAGTAACATAGTGACATCACAGACCATGTGGGAGGGCATCTGGATGAGCTGCGTGGTCCAGAGCACGGGCCAGATGCAGTGCAAGGTGTACGACTCCATGCTGGCCCTGGGGACTGACCTGCAGGGGGCCCGGGCCCTGGTGGTGGTCTCCATCGTCACAGGGCTCGCAGGGATCCTCATAGCGTTCGCTGGAGGAAAGTGCACCAACTTCATTCCTAATGACCGGGCCAAGGCGAGGGCCACTGTGGCGGCTGGCGTGCTGCTGATCATCAGTGGACTGCTCTGCCTTATTCCCGTGTCCTGGACCGCCAGCATCATCATCAGGGACTTCTACAACCCGGTGCTGATCGACGCCCAGAAGAGAGAGCTCGGGGCCTCTCTGTACATCGGCTGGGGGGCCGGGGCGCTGCTGGTTTTGGGAGGAGCGCTTCTGTGTACCAGCTGTCCCCCCAAAGAGGATGAGACCCCCTCGGTGAAGTACCTCCTGAACAAGCCTGGAGAAAGCAAAGTGGATTCAATCGGATCTTACACACCAAACAAAACGTATATTTGAGTTTTTAAAGGGAGAAGTTGTTAAGGAAAAGTTAACCCTTTTGTGAAATATCTGTACAAAGGACACCCACACAGACAACCCACAATGAAGGAAACATGCACTTTGTTTTAATAAGATAGTCACACTTTGTATGTATGAAGACGCTCTCTGTCTCACATTGCTTTGAATATTGTTGGTACTCTTCTTTGTGAACTTTTATATGGTGGTAGTTTAGAAAGTGGTTGGTATCAGTTGAAAAATGTTTTTATTGTAAATGCACTGTGCACCTTTTTAGTCCATCAGTATTTGTAATAAATGACCTTCTATTGTAAACCTCTCCCTCTCCTGCTTCTTGTTTATGTACATTTGATAATGGCACCCGTGGTTATTTAAACCAAACACTGAGAGAACCTGTTTGACAGGTACTTACCAGAGATGACTAACCAGGGAAAAAAGATGGTGACTCCATCTTATCTATCTATCTATCTATCTAAAGACACACATGTTTACGTTTTTGTTAGTGGTACATTTTGACCTAAAAATCTTAAATATATGAGTTGAGTTGGATTTAAAAGATGCTTTGAAGTGTCGATGTTGTTAGTTCACATTCCCACAAAATGATGGGATTGTTTAGTTTCGTCATGTTATCAGACTGCAGATCAGTGAAGAAAGGGAGGGTCAAACTGTCTCAGGATGTGTTTGAGGAGCTTAAAATATTCAAAATGAAAACTTTCTCCACTCTGTGTTTCGGTTTTCTCAGGGGTTTACTTTCATGTTTACGCTCAACAGCTATTTTCTTTAATCTAACAAGGGAATAAAGGTAGATGTTTATGAGTATCAATAAGGTCTATACTCGTTTTTTTTAACCAATATCTTAAAGATACGTGAAAAGGCCTCTGGATGGTAACAGTAATATTTGCCGAAATGCGGTGTATTTGGGCTTGAATTTGGAAGTAATTTGCCCTTACATATTATCCAGGAAATTCCTTATTTAGTTCAGACAATACACAGATTTGACTACAGGAATGTATGTTTTTCTGTGCTTTTTTCGCATTGGTCATGAAACCTTTCGACAAATGAATGATATTTCTTTTGTAATCTAAAATATACTATTGAGTCTAAGAGAGATGTGAACAATTTCTGTCGGATAACTCTCATGCAAACAAACAGTAACTCTGCAACACCAAAAACCTTCAGGAAAAATTCAAATTATTCTTTGTTCTTTTCTGTCCTTTTCAGTTTCTTTTTAATAACAAACATATTTTTTTAACACTTCTCTGTTATTAAAACCAAGATCCTTCCAGTCATCAGCAATGTTTGCCCCCATTCGTTCTCATTGTGTTTGTCTCTTTTGGCACACTGCAACCTAGTGGCCATTTGCCACCATGCCTAGAGATTCTCTCAAATTGTATCTATTGACGTCAGCTACAGAAAACCACTTCTGCTTTACGGTTAAACATCTCTGCAGCTTCACATCTGATAACAGTGAACACAGTTTATCTGCACAGTGACACTTTGTAACTTGTGTCTGTCTGCATTTCTTATTATTCATCATATTACTTTATATAAGTATTCACCTATGTTTAGAACACAGACATCTGTTTAAAGTCTACATTTGATTTAATATATGCAGTGTTTTATTCCACTGTACACTGTTTGATTTTACATTCTGAGTGTATTTTAATCTTAATCTATTGTACATGTATATAGCTTTTTGGGGGAGGGGAGGGGGGGCATTTTACTTTGGGTAACATGCATCATTGCCTTCTTGCACTATTTGTATAACTCTTTGTGTCTTAATGTTTTTTAGGTATAATGTATGTTGAATTGTTGTTTTCATTGCCATAACTACGCTGTAAATGAAAATAAAGCATTTGAGTTGTTACATCTTTGAATCTTTATTGTCTTTAGTTTTACGTTGAAATGAAAACAATACATGAACATTATGTCGACATGATGCAGAAAAACACTATTTAGTTGTAGGTTAATGACTGAAAAACATCCCAAACCAAATGACTTTGAATCTTAACAGATCTCTTTATTCCATCCAGCAGCATTTTATTTTAAATGAATCTCAAATACTAATAAGTATGCACACGTGTCTGTATGGGGATACATCAATGTTTGCATGATACTGAGTAACAAATTGCAGATTGAATGAACTTGAATCTCTCAGATGCCTATTCTGAATAAAAACCTCCATGTTTTTTACCCTTCCCTCCTCTATGTTTCCAGGCAGTGTGCGGCTGCACAGTGTCCCATGGCTGTGCAGGAGCTGGGCATCAGCCTGTCCATGATGGGCGTGGCTGGGACCATCCTGATCTGTGCCCTGCCCATGTGGAAGGTGACGGCGTTCATCGGCACCCACCTGGTGGTCATGCAGGTGTTCTGGGAGGGTCTGTGGATGACCTGTGTGAGTGAGTACACAGGCCAGATGCAATGTAAGCTGTACGACGCTCTGCTGGACCTGGCCCCCGACCTGCAGGCGGCCCGCGGCCTCATCTGCATCAGCCTGGTGCTCGGGTGTCTGGGGTTCGTCATCTTCCTCCTGGGGGCACGCTGCACCAACTGCCTGAGCCACCCAAGGTTCAAGGCCCGGGTGGTGCTGGGCTCCGGGGCCATCTTCTGCCTGGCGGCCCTCACCACCATAGTTGCTGTTTCCTGGTCGGCCAACTCCATCATCAAAGACTTCCACAACCCACGCGTCCCTGAGGTGCTGAAGAGGGAGCTGGGGGCAGCCATTTATATCGGGTTTGTGTCATCTGGGCTGCTATTCTGCGGGGGGGCCATTCTGTGCACCAGCTGCCCCCCACAGAGAGGCAGGTTTCCCTCCAGTGGGTACACACTGGCCAGGAAACCCACACACAGCAGCTACGCCTTCAAGAACTACGTTTGACCTGAGGACTGGAAACATTAAACCACTTAAAGAACCAGTGTGTGGGATTTAGTGCCATAAGAAGTCAGATTGCAACCAACTGAAAACCCCTACATTCCTCCAACCTAGGGGTCTCAAACTCAATTTCATCGCAAGCCACATCAGCATTATGGTTGCACTCAAAGGGCCGATTGTAACTTTAAGACTATATAAATATACATATATAATAAATATACAATATGTATAAAATAATGTATTATATTACATTATTGCCTCTGCATTGGATTATTATCGGATAGGGTAATAACTTCATAATTAACAACGTCTGAAAGCAGAAGTCTTGGGCAAATAATTGCAAGTCTCTTCATTGCGCATGTCACAAAATGAGATGCATTGTGGGACATGTAGTTTATGAGCAACATGCTTCTGTAAAGCGGCATTTAGCCGTATAATAAACGTATTATTCTTTGCAAGCTCTTGCGGGTCACATAAAATGGAGTTCGGGCCGGACTTGGCCTGCAGGCCTTGAGTTTGATACCCCTGCTCTAACCCCTCCCATTCCATGATTCTTTTTTGTCATTGGTTCAAAAACATACAATGATAAGAACAACAGAGAGATATCCAACAATAAGTCTTTAATAACAAGGTGGCGTAGAACATTTGATACATACACAACAAAAATGGAAAAAAATAACAATAAAAGGAAAAGTGTTTCATGAACTTAGTTTGTGTGTTGATAGTTTCTTGTTTTATTCTGAAGCGTGTTCCCTCTTTTTGTCTTGTCTGGTTAAACTTCCTGTATTTTAGTGTTCCCCTGATTGTCTGATTGTGTTCACCTTGTGTTTCTGTTTGGCCTCCCCAGCTGTGTCTTGATTAGTCTTGCGTGTACAGTATTTAGTATTGTCTTCCTTTTTGTCCATTGCCGGTTCGTCATCGTTCCCTTGGTTTGGTTCCTAATCTCTTGTCTGCCTGTTCTTGCTTTCCCTTGTCTGCCCTCCTGTGTCCTCGAAGTCTTCCCGATTGTTGCTAGTTTTTGTTTGACCATGTCTGCTTCTCCAGTTTTTGTGTTTATTTTGTACCAGCTTCTTATTTAATAAAGCTTGCCTTTTGTTACACTCTTATACCTGCCTCCCCTGTTTTGTACTACATTTGGGTTCTGCCTTTGTTACGCCCTGTGACAAAAGTCCTGAAGGCAATAAAGGATTCAAAAAAGGATAATTATGAATATGTTTGAGAAAAGCAATACATCAATCAAATAACCCCTTCCTTTTCAAGTGGGTCAGAGAACTACAGTGGCCATGAACATGCAGAAAGCTCTCTGGATGTAGGCCAAACAGCATGTCCAAGGGGGGGCTGCTGCACTGCTTTGATGTTCTCTATAAATCAAAAGATGAGGAATGGGGGAGGGGCATTGTTGTTTAATGGCTATGTTGGCAGCGCCGAACTGTCGTCTTTATATATGGGACATTACATTCCTTTTAGCTAACACCTTTATAAAAAGTTACTTTCAATAACATTCAACCATCGAACGATACAAACTCAGAACAGTGAGACACATACATTCTAAGCTAACAGAAACAAAATGATATGTAGTTTCAGGTCATTCATGTTGATGAAAACATGGTTATTAATATTCAATTACTGCCAATAAGTCCCCCTAGATCCTTCTCATTGGACCACCTTTAAAGATACATGTATTGAGCTGTTGGATATAATGCAATTGACAGTAGTTTTTTTAATATAGTATATTGAAAAAGAAAACATCTTGAAAAATTGAAATATATAAAAGGACCATGAATAAATGATTTGCTATACATAATAATATGTAATGTTAATGAATGACACATGAAAATGACAATGTTTGCATCGATGTTTTTTTTATCGTAGAATTCAAATAAACTCTGGAGTAAACATATGGTAGTTGAATCAGTGTTCTGTAGAGATAAACTTTTATTAGGTGTATTTTCCCCACCCCCCAACCCCAGGAGCTCCACTGCCCCTTACACGTGAGAGCAACAGAGCCAATCACATTAATAACTTGTGCTCTTTAAATCGAGTTCACTCCCAGAACAAGACACAGCGTCTGAAAATGAGCGCACAGGGGACGCTTTGTTTTCCCCTCTCCGCACAAACTGGGAGAAAGGGATTGTTTTGAAACCATGGCAGAGCAAAACAGAGGAATCTCCCTGCTCCAACTCCTCCACCCAGCTGCAGCAAGGCCGTGCCTTCTCTTCAGAAATGCCACAGAACTGGTTTCCCCTTTCTGAACACACACACACACACACACACACACACACACACACACACACACACACACACACACACACACACACACACACACACACACACACACACACACACACACACACAGTCTCTTGTCTCTTCCTCACATATGCACACCAAAAAACACACCGCGCCCTGCAGCCAGCCGCCAACTGTTTCTGGTTAGACAGCCGGGGCCTGCAGTCATGGAGCGGCAGCTGGAGCTCGCTGCCCTCGGCGTGGCATTCACCGGGTGGCTGTGTGCTATCCTGACCCGCTGCCTGGCCCTGTGGACGGTGAGCGGCACCATGGACAACAACACGGCCACGCTGCCTGCCTACTGGGACGGGGTGTGGCTGGAATGGGATCACTGGGACCTGGCCCACGATGGAAGCCTGCACTGCTCCTTCTACCAGTCTCTCCTGTCTCTCTCTGGAAACATCCGCACGTGGAAAGCCCTCATCATGGCGGCTGTCGGTGCCGGGGCTTTGGCTGTGGTGATAGGGGGGGTGGGGGCGGTGTGGTTCCCCCTGAGGGGACAGGTCAAAGTGTTTTCTGGAGCGCTCTTTGTTTTGTCTGGGATCCTGCTGCTGGTTCCCATTGCATGGACGTGCCATCACACCAGTCAGCCACTGGAGGGGGCCGCCCTGCTGAGGAGAGCCTGGGGGCCTGCGCTCTACCTCGGGTGGATCTCATTTGCTCTGATGCTGGCGGGGGGTGGGTTTCTCACCACCAGGTGCCCCACAGGGGGTCCGGTGCAGCTGCCTGCAGGGGGCGGGCCCTCCAGTCCAGAGGAGGAGGCCGCCCACCCGCTGAGCCTTATCCACAGGACTGCGTTCACTCAGAGCCAGTATGAGCGCCAAGCAGGGCCCGTGTGAGGGGACTGGATATAACTGGAAAACCATCAATATGTGAAGTGACTGACACACACACACACACACACACACACACACACAATTGTTATTTGCATCCTGTTTTGTATTTCTATTGAAGCTAACACTGTGTAGCTATATTTAATGCCATTACTAATACCAAGCTGACATCAAGACATACAGCCCTCAGATCACTAATAATGTCTTAAATGTGAGTGAATATTGATATTAAAACTAAAGACATATTGCACTACATCAGCTGGTTTCAGTGGCAAACATGTTTACACCCGAGGTGAATTCTTCTGCACAAAAGGACACTGGAATAAAGCTTTGCACGTGACTCAGACATCTTTGTTTACAGGAGTTCTTCTAATGTCATGCTTTACAGTGATTGTAACTCATGCCACAGAACACTTAAGGATCAAATGGGGTGAGCCAATTCAAAAACAACATAGATGTCTATTTTGAGTATTTGTATTTTAAAATAAAAAGACGGAACTTGGCCAATTGTCTTGCTTTTTAATGACTGATGATGACACAATTGCTGTTTTGTTTTATCGGGGAAGCTACATTTCTGATTCGGTTGTCTGAACTAAGTTAACTTGACTTCAAAAGCTCATATCGACTTGAGTATCAAAAAGAATGAAACTTTTATTTGCTTTCATATTTCTGCAGTTATACCATTCTAAGCCGTGTTTAGAATTACTTCGTAGGAAAAATACACATTTAAATTTGTCAAAAAAATACTCCTTTTAAGCTATATTTAGAAAAAAAGTATGGTAGCCTTTAAGGAACACAGCATATAAATCAGAATACAATATTCAAGATAATACCTGTAGGGTTTTATATTGTGTAGCTCTTCTTCATAAGGAGTACAACTCTTATTTTCTGTCCTTTTTTGCAACACTCTGATTTCCATTAATTTTAAAATGAACTGTGTGTGTAGGAGGAAACTCACCATCTAAACACAACAAAGAAGATGTCAAATTAATATATTTATTTGTTACAGAGAAAGATCATTCATTATGACAAAATATATGTTTTTGGGTTAAGGTAATTATCCATAAAACTGGGATATAGAGCGTGACTATATGGCACACAGTCTGACAGTTGTGTTTGTGAAGCTGAATAAATACGTCACTGCAGGCCAGAGCTTTTACTTTTTCAGTAAAATGTAACGCAAATTAATTTACATACTCAAATTAATTTTCAAAATTCATTCCACCGAGCACGCACATCTGGCAAAAACCTTTCCTTCAGTTAAACACATCTGTTTAACACTCTGGAACAGGATTGGCTGAACTTTGCAAGAGTCTCCTCAAAAATATAGTCCCTCAGAGAGACACAGTCTGTGAGGGGGGGTGAAGCGTGTCAGTGTGGATGACAGTCCTGATGGGGGGGGGTTGCTAGAATTTCTCCTCTCCCTCCTCCACATCCTTCAGATTGAGGACCTCCAGAGACCCCCGGCCTTTAGTCTCACAGCGGATCAGCTCGTCAATCTCTCTGAAGCAGCCGGGGTCCACCAGAACCACCTGGGGAATAACATTTGTATTATTAAACTTATGTATTTATTATTAATATTTGGTGCTAGGATTCAAGGCAAACAGTGAGGTGACTTTCTTTGTCTAGTTTTATTTACAAAAAAAAAACTGTTTTCTTTTGTAAAAACTAAACCTGAGAAACTAAGTCAATGAAAAAAACCTAGAAAAAAAATACAAAAACAATAGACACTGTTTGCAAACTGGAGGCAGAGTAGAAGGCCCAGTTCCAGACCTCTCTCTCTAGCTTTTAACTTACGACCTGTGTCAATAACACGGCATACATGTTATACATAGTTTTGTATATTTACAACCTCCACCTTAAAGAAGGGGCCTCATCCAGCTGAGAGAGACACTACAGACTCGTGTGTAAGAGTGTGTTTGGAATTGGGACTAATAGTGTGTACCAGTTAGTGTTGTCACGATACCAACATTTTGGTTTCGATACCAAGTCAAGAATTGTGATTCCGATTCTTTTTTTTAAAATTATTTTCATGATCAATACAATTGTAGTTTATCTGTTAAGTGTTTTCTTACAACATGGTCTCTTCTTTATACTTGAGTTTATGTGATTTCTTTGATAGATAACTTTATATTTTATTAACATGTAATAGTAGGCTACAGTAATATAAATAATTATTGACAAAATGTACATTGCCGATGTTAGCTACATTGGTAAGTTAGCTAAAAAGATAGCCATATTAGACAGTTATCATTGCCATTAATTGCCTCATCAAACTACGAAAACGTTAGTTTGTCACAAAATAAATTACACGTGTTTGACTTAGATTTGAGGGCATGGGCTTGAGCATGATGTAATTATGTTATCTATCACATTCGCTAACCTGTCTGTCTTTACATTCTTTAAACAGCTCTGGATGCCGGTCGGCGGGTGCTTAGCCAAGTTTGATGTGTTGGCTCCCTTGGTTTGCAGGGATCTAAAACATGTCCTACAGACAGGCCTCGTGGTGTCCGTAGGCTTGCACTCAGTCAGAGATAAACCTCAAATATTTCCAAATTTAGCTTCTGGCTCTTTTTTGTCAACAAGCCGAGGCGCAGCGGCAGTTGCACTCCCACTTGCAGCCATGCTTCTCGTCTTCTCACATGCTCTGGCAGCGAGCGTGTGCACAAGAGAGGGGAGGCACATAGAGCGTGCTTGAGAGGGGCGGGACTGCAGGCACGGCTGCAGTGCAGGGAGTGGAAGCAGAGCGCTGAACACACACGGCTCTTGTTAAAACAGCGCTTTCTCATTCTTAAAGTACCGATACAAATGAAACGGAGGAATCGTAACGTTTTTAACGGCAGGGTATCGCGGTACCTTTCAAGTATCGGTACATCGTGCAACACTAGTACCAGTATTTATCTAATGTCCCCCTCACCATCTCCAGCTCCTCGTCAAAGTCCTCGCTCTCCACCACCTGCAGCAGTGGCTTCAGCTTCTCCTTCAGCCTCTTGGCCTCCTTGGCTGGCAGCACCAGGCGCAGCCTCATGTGGGCCCTCTGGATCTCCATGGACTCCTTCAGCTGCCGGATCACTTCCAGAGCCTGGGAACAGCAGGGTCAGTTAGTCAAAATGTGTACAATAGGGCTGCAACATCTTTGCCAGGTGCACATCTCATTAAAAATTCCACCATGATTGTTT
Source organism: Notothenia coriiceps (assembly GCF_000735185.1). Lineage (NCBI taxonomy): Eukaryota > Metazoa > Chordata > Actinopteri > Perciformes > Nototheniidae > Notothenia > Notothenia coriiceps. The sequence goes on from NW_011352821.1 coordinate 29,091, forward strand.
TAATATATCTCTCAGTGATAATGCGGCAAAAATTATCAATCCCGCCTGTATCACAATATCCTATTCCCAGTACAAATATGTCAATACACTTGTACGGCTTAATTTTCTCTGCACACAGAAGACAGCAGATGTTGAAATAAGATTTAGCTGCAGAGGAAATGCCGGTTTGCTCCACTTGGGGTGAGCAAAAATCTATATATTTTTATTAGGGATGCACCGAATATTCGGCCGCCGAAAATTATCGGCCGAAAATGGTTAAAAAGGCCCTTTCGGCTTTCGGGTTACGTTGGTAAGCTAACGTGTTGTTGTGATGACGTAATCAAAATGCGGCGAAAAGCACGGCGCGCGACCATGCTCGCGGCTGGCTCACAGCCAACATGTCTGCCACTTGGAGATATTTAAAAATATCAGAGAAAGAGGCGCGGATTGTGATTTGTAAAACGTGTTCAGCTGACATTTCTCGAGGGGGTGTAACTGCAAAGACTTTCACCACTTCGGGATTACTCCACCACTTGAAATCAAAACACCCGGACAAATATGCGGAGTATGATCAAATCACAAGCACTGACAGCGAGAGACTGTTCAGCGCTGCCTCTCATGTGCTTGATGAGAAGAGGAACAGACTTATGGCTGATAAAGCAGAGAAGCTACTGTTCATTAAAAAGAACCTCCCACTTTTCCTTAATAAGTAGACAAGGCTGGCTTATCATAAGCTTATCTAGTTCTACATGTCTACTCTATACCCACTTTCCTGAACAATTTTCATTGTGAGTTATAATTCACCATCTCAGGTTAT
>NW_011352822.1:0-3375 GCF_000735185.1 Notothenia coriiceps
CTCTTTCTCCTTTGGCCTTCTATCTGCATGGTACCTTCGCTGCTGTGACGAAATAAATGATTTCTGAATCTGATGAATGAATGACTGACTGACTGACTGACTGACAGTCTGACTGACAGACAGTCTGACTGACTGACTGACTGACTGAATGAATGAATGACTGACTGACTGACTGACTGACTGACTGAATGACAGACTGAAAGACAGACTGACAGACTGACTGACAGACTGACTGACAGACAGACAGACTGACTGACTGACCCATGTGATGGCGTAGGAGTCGGGTGTGATCTTCTTGGTGTCCAGGAAGCTGCAAAGCTCTGGCTCGTGGTACTGCAGCAGCAGCCGGTAGAGGTGGAACGGCCGGCCGCTCGCTACGCACTCCCTGACATCAACACGGACAAAAACTCATTATTTATTTTTCAGCTAAATCTTATTTACAAAATTTTGAGGAAAAAGTCAATTTTTTTGCAAAAAAGTCCGATTTTTTGAAATTTTGAGAAAAATTCTGAATTTTTTCGATTTTGGGTCAGATTTATGAGAAAGTCAAAATGTTGTGATGAAATAAGAATTTTCAGTAAAAAGCCAACATTTTGAGAACAAGTAAGTTAAATAAATGGACCCTGAGATTGAAGCTCATGCCGGTGACCAGTGATTAATAACATTTTGAAGTATTCAGAAAAACTCAGAATTTTGAGATTTTTTCCGAAAAATTCAGAATTTTGAGATCTTCAGAAAAAAGCCAACATTTTGAGAGCAAGTAAGATGAGAGGAAAACAAATACATGGGCCCTGAGATTGAAGCTCAAGCCGGGGACCAGGTGTTCCTAACAGAGTGTTACCTGGGGATGTACTTGTTCATGACGGCGTAGAAGCAGTTGTAGAGGTCGCTGCGCGGCAGCTGCAGAGCGAGCAGAGGCTTCAGCAGCGGAGGCCAGCTCAGATCCACAGAGAACTGAAGGTTCCTGGACTTACAGTAGAACGTGATGACCGCCTCCACGTCACACACCATGTCTCTGCTGTCCTCCTCGCACACCTTCAGCTGGTCTGAGGAAACACACCAGGGTTTATACAAACAACAACATTTGTCTTTTTCACGGAGCTATGGACCGTCTGCACTAATGCACATTCCCAAAGATATTGAAGTGACTGTTATTTTGTATTTATTGATTCTTGTGCTTTTATTTATGTCTTAATGTGTGCACATGTATACATGTGTCTGTGATTGTGTAGGATATACATATTTTTACATGCATTTGTTTTTGTGTTCAGGAAAATATTATTTCGACCTCTCTGAACACACAAACTGAAAGATTGACAACAAAGTTGACTTTTGACAAAGTGGTAAATAAAATATTCCCAAACATTTCCCAAATTGGGATCAATAAAGTACTTCTTGTCTTATATTATAATTCAGAAAACTGTATTCGTCCGGGGAGAAATTAGGAAGCAAGAGTTAGATTAAAATGGGAACAAAAGGAAAGTAGAGGGAAGTGGAGGACGGAGGACAGAGGACTGAGGACGGAGGACAGAGGACTGACCAATGAGCTGCTGGCTGCTGGTGTGGATCAGGTTTTGCTCAGGGAGATCCAGGACTCCGTCCCACGGAGACAGACTGTCTCCTTTCCCTGAGACATTCAGAGCGATCTGCACAGAGGAGGGGACACTTTAGGAAGGGACACTTTAGGTAGCACACTTTAGGAAGGGACACTTTAGGTAGCACACTTTAGGAAGGGACACTTTAGGTAGGGGGACACTTTAGGAAGGGACACTTTAGGTAGCACACTTTAGGAAGGGACACTTTAGGTAGGGGGACACTTTAGGAAGGGACACTTTAGGTAGCACACTTTAGGAAGGGACACTTTAGGTAGCACACTTTAGGAAGGGACACTTTAGGTAGCACACTTTAGGAAGGGACACTTTAGGTAGGGGGACACTTTAGGTAGGGGGACACTTTAGGAAGGGGACACTTTAGGTAGGGGGACACATTGGGAAGGGGACACTTTAAGAGGGGAACATTTAGGCTGCTTCTCACTTCTCTTATTTCTCATCTCCTCGCTCCTCGGTCTCACCGGAAGTTGATTTGTCTGCGCCATCTTGAGGAGCGTCCCAGAGGCCTTATTTCTACCGGAGGATCGAGGAGCGAGGAACCACCAGACCATCCTCCGGTGAAATCCTCAGACACTCGCCCCGCCCCCTTACTGTGTATCGCTCACTGATTGGACGATGCAGGGCATGCACTGATCTGATGCTTCGTGACATGAGAGCAGTTTCCCAGCAGAGTGAAGAAAACACATGAACCTCACGAGAGTCACTCCTCAGTTTAAACTGTGTTCTGTTTCAACTCATGTTTCATTTAGTTACAAACATGGGATATATCTGAACAACAAAGAGTGCAATCCAATGAATGTTAATCTAACTGGGTTTTGATAGATATCTCTTTTTCTTCTCTCAATTATTTTATTTATTTTGTGCCCTCTAATCAATATTAATCAAACTATTGTTCGTTTATACATTTTAAGAATGGCGTTTATCTTTTTTGAGAATGAGTTCTTATTTTATTTTATTTATTTGGGTCCTTGCGTCAGCGTATCACGTGTTGGGCGCGCTCTCTTCTGACCATATTTGGAAGTACAGCTTCCAACAGCTTCCTACAGGTTCAACCTCCACCGACTGGCTGCGGCTGCAGCTGGACCCTTCTCGATGTTTCTGCCTACTGTAATGTCTTGACTTACGGCCCGTCCACACTACAGCTTCGACAGCTTCAAAAACGGTTTCCAACGCGTCTACCCATTCACTTTGAATGGGGTGACGTCACGTTGCCTCGCTTTTCGCCGAACTGAATTGTGGGTAGCATAGCGGTCCGTCTCCGCTGTCTCAAAAAAGTGTTTTATCCTTGTGATGACTCCCTTCAAGCACAGTTCAGATCCACACCAGATTCTCCTTCTCAGGGAGTTTCTGTTTCAGAGGATGAGTCCTGCAGCTGAAGTTACGGGCTGCATGAGACCTCTTGTCCCACAGAGAAGCTCCTCTTCATCTTACTGGTTGTTGCGTATCACAGGAATGAAATGACCATCCAGCCAAACTACACATATTTGAAGCTTTGGCTTTGCAGCCAGGTGTTTTTATTTACTTCAAGGACTGTATGTATGGCTGTGTATATCTCTTTGCTAAAGAGACATTATCAAAGGACTTTGAAGTTCCAAACCATTCAAAACATCGAGGTCAAGATCATACATATGTTTACCTCTAAGACACATGAAACAGCACAAATGAAAAACAAAACGCAATGAGAGCACCTTACCCTGTCTAAGGGACACTTTAGGTAGCACACTTTAGGAAGGGGGACACTTTAGGTAGGGGGACACTTTAGGAA
>NW_011352823.1:0-2981 GCF_000735185.1 Notothenia coriiceps
TTCGATTTGCGATATTTGTTTTTAAGCGACCCAACGGAAGTTTATTGTAAAATGCGGCCATATCTCCGGCTAGGAAGGTCGCATCAACGTGCTAGCACCCCCGCAGCCCGAGCTACGAGTGAAAGAACTAAACTTACATGAAACTTCCGTTGGGTTGCTTTAAAGTCAAGCTTCAGTTTAAGATTCACCCTGTAATAGAAACATGTGATGGAGCATTACTAACCTGACTCAGATGGTTTATTTCACTAAACCATCTAGGAAAGCTCCATTGGAAGCCATTTGTAAAAGTATTTCAAAAATACTTGGCAGGTGATTGGATCAATCTGTCTATCACCTTCTATCATGGGCCACTTCTGATTGGTTAACAATGACTGGTACATGTGGAGCACAGCACTTCTGATTGGTGTGGAGGACTGACACACAAAAAGAAAACAAAAAAAAATCGCAGGCTTTGCGATTTGATAATTGCATCATTTCAAATCGATGAATCGTTCAGCCCTATTTCTCATGCACAGTGACACGTTTGCTGGGTGCAGCTGTTCACAACATGTCTGAGGATGATCTCGAGTAACCTGGGCATGTTATCTGCTCTTGCACTTTGAGCAACACACACCCTCTAGCTTCATCATATGGGAGAGAAGCTTATCTCCAATACTCTGCAATCACACCATAACTTACTAGGTCACCCCAGGTAAGAGGACCATGTGTGTTTTTCATTGGAGGCAAACTGTCCCTCCTCTACTGATGCTCAGCCATCATGTCCTCTCTTTTTTGTCCTGCTTCAGCCTTTTATAGTTTTATATATTTGTAGATGTCCCCGCTGTGGGACGGATTCTGATTCTGATATGCAGTAGATCACATCGCTGCTGTATAATACCTAGAAGTCCACATATCTCAAAGTATCAGCGGGGATGATTTCCAGATGTTTGATCCTCAGACGTCGTCAGAATCTGTCTGGAAATGCTCTCATAACAACTCACTCTGATGGTGCTTTGTTCTTGTGTTGCAGCGCCCCCTTGTGATCGAAGTATCCAAGGATGTATATACCAGTAGTCTGATTTTGTATCATGACATCACAGGGAAATGTGTCTCTCTACAGGCTTCAGTGATGGGAAGGGCAAAGCTTAATATGCAAATGATATGAATGTTTTTGTTTGGCCTGCTGTTGGTAGTCTGGATGTAGGGTTAGGGTTGAGCTGCAACGATTCCTTTCATTATCTTATACATCTACAGATCATTTTCTCCATCAATCAAATGTTTAGTATATCAAAAAGTAGTAAAAAATGTCAATCCCAGTTTGTTGATGTCCTTAAACGTATTGTTTTGCCAGTCTAAAAACCAATAATAGTACACTTTAATATTTATATATCATATCAACACATTTTGCAAACAGGAACATCCATATCTGAGAAACTGAAGAAAGCATTTTCTTACATTTTTCTTGAAAATCTCTTAAAGATGAACAATTTTCATAGTAGTTGGCTTTAATGTGCTGTCCATCGACCAATCAAATAGCCGTTTCAAATCTAATCACAGGTCAAAACTATCGGAGCATTTGTTTGCTGTTACATTTCAAGGAAAGGAATACGTTTTGGTCTAGTTCGAAGCTAAAGCTGTGTTTGTGTAACCTCACAAGCAAAGCTTATAATTGCAATCATGTGACTCATCCCTGATGGCTTTTGCATTTGGTTGTTAAACCTCAGGCTCACATTTGGGCAAGTCTAGTATCGCTGAACCATTTGCATGAATCTATTTGAGTGTGTTTTTTTAAACTAGGCTGTAAAGCTACTTCCTACCACAAGAGGGAGTGAGCTTAACATGGCAATGATACATCTTTGACCTCCACTCAACATATCAGACACATTAAACTCTATGACTTTCCTATTGTCAGGGACCAAGCAGTAAGGCAACAGGACACACGAGTGGCTTAAATAAACTAGGGTTTTTATTTACCAAAAATCCACAAAAACATCAAATAATAACTAGGCCTATAAAAGAGGTCAACAGAAAATACCTCAAAGAAACATAACAGGTGTTAACTCAACAAACTGACCCCCCTACAATGAAAAACCAAGGAACCCATATAGTGGCTTGGCCAAACCAAGTTGAACCCAAGGGATGATTAATAGTCACATCATACAAAAAGGACACTGACAAAACCCAAATCCCCCCTTTGACATGGAAGCAGGTGGTTTGTCCCAATCTGAACCAGGAAGTAACCTCCCCCAATGGACATGGTAACTCAAGAGACAAAGAAAGTAATTAATACAAACAAATACTTGTGTTAGCTGTGTTAAAATGTTTGAAGTAATGTCAGATTACAATCAAATAAAGAGTTTACCATTTAGAGCAAATGTGTGGTGTTAATTGGCATATTTTATTGTAGCTGCACTGAAGCAAAACTACTGAAGATGAGGATGCAGTGTAGTTGGTTTACCCCGTGTGGCTGTGGCCATCACACTTTCCCATCACGTGTGTTCATGCAACATCACCCACTTACTTAGCTTCTTAAAAAGCTCGTTAACGGCTGCAAAACATTGTGTGTAGTCAGTAATATTGACATATATTTATCAAGAGTAAGATGTGTTTTCATGGAGAAAGATGGAGTAGTTGAAGCCCCTTCTATGTGCAGTTCTGCGTCTGTTCTGCACACTTTAGTTGCTCCGGTATACTGATATCAACATGATTGAATATAAACGAGTCCTCTGGAAGCGGGTGTTGATACAGCAGCTGGAGAACATCAAAAGCAGACTGTCCATCATCCTCCCCTTCAAAAACCCCGACTGCACCATATGTGAAGCAAGAGTCGGTCAAACAGCTATTTTTTTTGTTTTTTCTTCAATGAATCCACATGAAATAAAGTCATTAATATTTCCAAGAACTGCTTTTCGTGAATCCTGTTGTTGTGCCAAACATTCCTTTAACGTCCGCTTCCTTAACTGCGTGATAGTTCGTTAATGCATTTCACTGTTTAAGCATTC
>NW_011352824.1:0-4620 GCF_000735185.1 Notothenia coriiceps
CATACAAACCATTACACATACAACAAGAACATAAACTAGTACAAACTTAATTTGTATTCAAACTAAATGCATCACTTTCTAAGTTTCATTGATTGGTTGATTGATTGGTTGATTGATTTAATGATTGATTGATTGGTTGGTTGATTGATTTAATGATTGGTTGATTGATTGGTTGAATGATTGATTTATTGACTGATTTATTGATTGACTGATTTACTGATTGATTGGTTGATTGATTGATTGGTTGATTGATTGATTGATTGATTGATGGAAGCTTTCTCTGTGACTGTTTGGATTGGTTTCAGCACCGATCCAAACACCTGTGGCTTTGACAGGAAGGTACAGGTGCAGGATGGGCATCTGCAGGTGAAAAACATGTGTAAGTCCTAGGGAGCCAACCTACAAACATTTAACACCATTACCTGTCTGTAGCTGTTCTTCAAAGACAGGACAATGACAGCTTTCTCATAGCAACACGACCCAATCGGTTTTCTGCCAATTGAGATATACAAAGCACAACATTTGTAATGAATAATAAGATAAAGCTCCCAGGATAAAGAGTTTGATTTGCAACAATCCAGATGTTTCCAACCAATATCAGTGTCTTTTGATAGCGACAGGTCCCCTTTATGCATCAGCATACATCTGGATCTTAAAGATATTAGAGAAACAATCTGTGCAAAGAAACTGTGGAGACTGTGGCACCGGGTAAAAACCTCCTGAAAGATAAACTAAAGGAATCTGGAAGCCAGACAAAACGCATTAGCTATAGTTCATTATACTCCTTAAGTTACGAGGTCACATCAATCCTTCTACTCCCCCATTGCTGTCATTACAAAACACAAATTGGATCTGAAAATCCTTTGTATTGCCTTTTTTTTTAATAAGAAGTGTGCACTACGACATATTGGGTGATCCCCCTAGTTCAGCCCTAACTCATGTATCTACGTAGCGGTCCCAATCTAATCAACGCTCAAGTAATATCCCGTCTACTCTAGCTCAAGGAAAAATCAATTCAGTGTTTATCAAACAACAAAGAATTAGCACGAACATAAAAGCCAAAGAAAACATCTATAGCTATTTACATAACATCCCAAACAGCAAGTCTAACGCCTCAAAAGCTATTAGCTGCAGGTTGGTTGCTAGGTTTTCTCCTTAAATGAAAGATGAATGAACATTACCTCAGCTCTGCACGGCTGTGAGTGTCAGTCATATCATCTACTTCTAAAAAGATGCTCTGAAGCAACTCTAGCTGTCAGAGTCACGGTGGCCGGGATCAAACCTCAACTGGTTGGAAAAGACACCATGAGTCCACATTGAGAAACGTGCGCACAATATTGAATGTAACCTAAATTACACTTGAGTAAAAAACATAAATACTATGGAGATCAGTGCCAGGGTTAATAACACACTTTCAAGACCCAGCATGCACTGCTCTATTGGTCCCTTTACGTTAAGTAAAGACGGAAAGAATAAAGAACAGCACACATCCGAGACGTCTTAGAACGACCTCTTTGGTGTTGTTCGTTGCAGGAAGGCCATTATCATTTCATGGACTGGCAGCCCTGATGTCCTTTGATTCAAGCAGTTTATTCAGAAGTGTAAAGAGCTGCTGAAATGCCACATGGCCTCGGGGCGAATCCTTCAAAGAGACTCGATGAAGCGCCACCACGGCCTGTTGATGTTCCTTACATTTCTATGATGGGACTGTAAATCAAAACTCCTTTTAACTGTCTGTCAAACATCTTTACAAGTGGAACGTTTCCGTTCTCTCTAAACACCTGGTGATCTGCACGCTAACGCACATACCTGCACATATAAACACTTTGCATTCACAGAAAGAAAACAGCCGATCACAGGAAGGTGGTTTCATCCAACGTAAAAACACTGAGGCTTCAATCACATTCTCTTTGGATGAGATCATGGATCAAAAGTCAACCTTATTGTCAATCTTTCAGTTTGTGGACAGACAGAGATCTAAACACCGTTTCCCACAATCCAGAGGAATACAAAATACAAATATATACATATGTAAGAGCGAGCTGCTCTTTGTTCCTATTAAAGTGGCTCAGTTGCACATAAAGATAATATTATCTTCGAGAATAAGACTAAGTTTCTTCTTCTGGTGGTTTCTTATCTGTTGGGCTGAGCTACAGCGGTCAGACAAATGTTAAGAAAGGCTAAGTATAGATTCAAAAACAAGGCTTACGGTGCAATGAAATAATTTCAAAGGGCCAAGAATAAAGGGAATTGTCCCATTGTAGCAAAATGCTATTTGTCTGAGTCCTTGGTTCTCCCATTGCCCAAAAAACAAGCAGAAGTCTCTGATCAGTCGATGAATAAAGGATCGTAACTCTTGATTTGGCTTTTATCACATCTTTTAGGACCATTTGAAAAACAGCTAATTGATTTCTCTTTCCCAATGCAAGTCAATGCAAAAGACTCTTTTAGGGCTCCATTGCGTCAAATGACGGCACAAAGGTTGCTCATGCCGTCTAAACAAGTGACTTTGAAGGATGCAAATATATAACTGTTGTTTGGGTAACACTTTATGGTAAGGGTACATGAATTCATGTCCGGCTTAATGCATGAAAAAGCATGAATTCCTTCATGTCGTACTTCATGAACTATCAGTAATGTTCAGGTATTAATGGTATCTCATGCATGACTGAACAAAACCTTAATTAATGCATCAACTAAGGTATCTCAATCATCATGACTTCTGAGTTATTAATGATGTCTTCTTCATATAGATCTGCAGTTAAAGTGTCAGGCCAACAAACTGACCAGTCACAGCAGTAAGTGTTGTAATCACTAAGCATCATTTGGTCATCACTTCATCATGTTTGTGCCCCTTCAAACAAAGTGGTGGCCCGGTCTGTCGGTCACAGCAGTGCATGTGTTCTGTTGAATTCAAAGTGTTGTAATCATGATGAACTACAAATCAATAGTTTGGCGGCTTAGGGGAAACCGAACTGAGAAACTTTTGAAAGAACATCTTGAAGTTATAGAATGGACGGCTAGGAAACAGACTTAAGAAAGGACCTCTCGGTCGTTGACTGAAGGACATTCGGGTCATGTTTCCCTGATTGAACCACCAAGAGCTCACTGACTTCACATATGAAGAAGATGGACGTTTCCAGATAGCCCCTGTTCGTGCCTCACATCTATCATCATCACATACGAGTCAGGAGGTTGTTTCTGAAGTCATTTCAGTGCATTTGATCTGTTGTGGTCAAATTAAAATCACAAATAATTCAACAATATAAACATGGTATGATTTAGTACTAACTTACTATTGCCACTATTTTTGTATTGCTCTCTTATGTGAAAATGATTGATCTTGTTGGCTTTGGATAATAAATTAAATTACACACGGCATCTATTGCACGTCTGTCCGTCCTGGGAGAGGGATCCCTCCTCTGTTGCTCTCCCTGAGGTTTCTCCCATGTTCCCCTTTAAACTGTGGGTTTTCTCTGGAAGTGTTTCCTTGTACGATATGAGGGTCTAAGGACAGAGGGTCTAAGGACAGAGGGTCTAAGGACAGAGGGTCTAAGGACAGAGGGTGTCGTATTGTCAAACTGATATTCTGTACAAACTGTGAAGTCCACTGCGAGAAATGTAATATTTGTGATATTGGGCTATATAAATAAACATTGATTGATTGATTGATTGATTGATTGATTGATTGATTGATTAATTGGCTGATTGATTGATTGATTGATTTCAGGGACGGGCAGTGACAGTCGGTCCGTTCTTCTATATGTCTGTCGGTCTCAAATCTAAAGGCTGCAATAACGATTGTTATCCAATATGCATGAACAGCGGACACTGTGTATACGCAGCCCTCACAAACCACACACGAGCAGATAGCTTATCTAACAGTTAGAACCTTCATACGAGACACAACCTTTATAGTCAGAAAAAAGTGTGATTATTTTCTGATATTTTACACATTATGATATTATGAATACTGTGGGCCTACATACCTTAGTGTGATTATAAGTGCATGTGAGTGAATATTGGCATGCACATGTTTTTTATACGTCCTATTCATTGTCTCAATGCGCTCATACATCTTAAGAAAGTTATCACCAAAAATGTAAAGAATATTTTTAGAGAACGTTATCCTACCTTTCAGAAGAACATTCTGGGAACCAAAATAAAACGTCCCGCTGAAAACATTCCTAGAACAACGAATGGTAACAAAAATGTCTAGCTGGGAACTCACACATGCCACCGCAAACATGCAAGATCAGCTTACAGCTTATCATGAATTAAGTGCTTGTTTGTTTTTTCAAAAGGAAATATGGTGACATCCTTTAAAACATCCTTTTCAAACAAATGCAACAAGTTTGTTTTTTAAAGCGCTCTAGAAATAAATCTGACGTTGACCATGACCATGTTAATATTTGCTATCATAAAAAAAGTGGAGTAGTGCGTTGGTGTTGGGATCAGGGAGTCACAGGTTAAATTAATAATTAATAATTTGCTATCATAAAAAAACTAAAGAATAACCTCCTCAAAACATCATCCGAATGTTGCTTTGAAAACGTTCCACCTTTGTTAACATATCACATTAAAGGAACGTTTTATAAAACACTTTCTGTCATCTTAGGC
>NW_011352825.1:0-3005 GCF_000735185.1 Notothenia coriiceps
AACTTTGTCATTTTGCGCCACAATGAGGTTGACATTTGCTGCTTTTATTGAAATATTCCCACAACTTTATATATTTATATCTATCTATATATACAGTAAATACTTTATTGAAAAAATGAAGCATCCAGATGAACAAACCAGTGGAGGATGGAGCTTATTAAAGTGCTTTTTCCATATATTTTAATACAATATTTTAACAAAGAGTCTTCATTGCCGTTGGAAACCATTTGAGGTGAAGACTGCAGATCTACAGGAGGCGAGTATTTGATACCCAGAGATCATATTTTCATTGGAGTATTTCTTTCACAATGCCGTGCAACCGTTGACTTATACTGAAATAACTGTGCGCAATTTATAAATAGTTTGAAAACAAACATATGCTCGATTTCTCTGGAGTGAGTTTGCTCAATTGTCATATAAAATGGATCTGTTGCATGCTTGGTCGCTGAGTTGATTTTACATGCTGCTTCTCGATGATTATATATATTTGATTATGTATTTATTAGAACAAGGACCATGCATACAAATACATTAATCTCAGAAAAGAGAAGATATGAATTATGCCAGATTATAGCTAATAGCTCATTTCCATCCAGGCAGGTACACAACAATCAATAAACACTAAAAACATTGCATAATCTCTATCACACAAACAATTATAAAACATGATTTATATAAAATATAATATTACAATAAGGTTCAAATGTAAAAACTCAGATTACAGTGTAATTCATGTTGGCATGACTGGTTGCTTAATATACATTTGTTTGCACCATAAGAGAAAAAGTTAAAGTCAGTCCAGGTTTTAAATTCAACTGGAAGAATATTCCAGTGTTTGATAGCCGTGAATGAAAATGTAAATTAACGTTTACTTTGTTCAAGTTAGCTCAGACCACATTTCACGCCGGCTGAAGCGCCTCTTCTTAGCATTTGATGAATCTGCAGTGGACAGAATATCATTCAAGATAAGATAAGATCGGAGGTGCCAGAGTTACAAAAATACAATAAACACAGCAGCACAATAATAATAAAACTGTACACTAACAGTGCAGTAAAAAGAGCAGCTAAATATCTACAGGAAACATAGACGGTCACATCATTAATGTAAATATTAACAGTATTTAGTAGTGCAAAAAACGTAGTGGCAGATACGTAATTGCACGTTCAGAAATAAAGACTAAAACAGACGGAAACATCAAATTAAAGATATTAAAACACATAGAAACAACAACCTAAAGACTAGAACAGATCTTGGGCTTAAACTAGACCCTAGAATTTACAGAATCGTCAAATTTAAAACCATAAAACCCATAGAAATATCTGCCTAAAGACTCTAAAACTGAAATGTTAACCTAAAGACTTCAACTGACAGAAACACCAAACAAAAGACCAGGATGTAGAACTTAAGACACCAAAACAGCAGTGGCGAACTGTCAGGGCCTACGCATTTCAGTGGTTTTGTGTTAGAAAAGAAAGCGACCAATCAGATCTTGTTCTGGGTCTCTGGACCAGGATGTAAATCTTAAGACACCAAAACCGACAGAAATATCAGCTTAAAAAACTTTAAAACAGAGAGAAACAACAACAACCTAAAGACTAGAACAGACCTTGGGCTTAAACTAAACTCTAGAACTGACAGAATCATCTAACCATGAAAACCATGAAAACCATGAAACCCATAGAAATATCTGCTTAAAGACTCTAACGGCCCCTACACACGGCGGCGTGCGTTGAAGCTTGCCGGCGGGCGTGTCTGAAGCTCGACCAACAACCAATCACATGAATCTCCCGCCCCGGACACACAAGTACGCGGTCTGATTGGCTAGAGCTTGTACTGGCATATGATTCGATTGGCTGACGCTTCCGTAGAAGCTTCAAAAGTTGAGCATTGTTCAACTTTTGAAGCGAGCAACGCCAGGAAAGCGAAGCAACGTTCCCACAATGCAGTTCGGCAAAGCGTGACGTCACCCCATTCAAAGTGAATGGGCAGTGTAGGGGCCGTAAAGAAGACATGTTAACCTAAAGACTCTTCAACAGACAGAAATACCAAACAAAAAGACCAGGATGTAAAACTAAAAACACCAAAACAGAGATAAATATCAGCTTAAAGACTAGATCAGACCTTGGGCTTAAACTAGATTCTAGAATTGACAGAATCATCAAACTAGAGATAGAAATATCAAATGAAACGGAGAAAGAACACGAACAAAGACCAAAAGCAGAAAGTGTAATCAGGAGTATTGAGAGTGATGGACGCCCTCCTCCTGTCTCTAATGAGGAGTTTCAGTCCTGTGCTGTAATAAAAGGTTTCTGAGACACCCTCCTATTCTCCTGCTGTCACACTGCAAACGTAGTGTGTGTGTGTGTGTGTGTGTGTGTGTGTGTGTGTGTGTGTGTGTGTGTGTGTGTGTGTGTGTGTGTGTGTGTGTGTCAGAGATATTTCCATATCAATGGTTTCCTTCTGATAGCTTCCTCCTACTTCTTCTCTCCCTTTCCGCTGCGACGTAATTGTGGCTGATTATCAGAGGAGCACTGTTATCAAAACACACACACACACACACACACACACACACACACACACACACACACACACACACACACACACACACACACACACACACACAAACACACGCTCGGGGAGGGTGTGAATCAGAGCAGGGAAATGTTGAAGCAGCAGAGAATCTCGTCTGCTGAGGAGAGAACAAAATAAATCGCTTCACTGAACAGAGAAATCAGAAAAAAAAATGTACAAAATGTTTGAAAGACAGACGGACAGGAGAGGACTCTTTAAAGTAGAGACACCACATACTGATATACACCTGAATATCAGCAGGAGAGGACTCTTTAAAGTAGAGACACTACATACTGATATACACCTGAACATCAGCAGGAGAGGACTCTTTAAAGTAGAGACACTACATACTGATATACACCTGAACATCAGCAGGAGAGGACGTCTTTTAAAGAGAGACACTACATACTGATATACACCTGAGACTGCCAAG
>NW_011352826.1:0-10052 GCF_000735185.1 Notothenia coriiceps
AAAGCACTTTCAATCGCCACGTGCTGAAAAGTGCTATCTAAATAAAATTGCCTTGCCTTGCCTTGCCTTTGGTAGCCTAACATGCATGGTAGTTGAGTTCTTGCTGGTATTTTGGGGTGTACGAGTGCAGTAGTAGAAGTAGTTATGTTTGCATCACAACCTGTCAGTGATGGCTAACAATTTTTCCTTACATAGCAGGACACTAGTATTAGTGTGGTTGAGTGTCCTAAATCCTTTTAATAAGCCCCACATTTTAAAATGTTGAAATCAAAATGAGACACAAAAGCTCTTAAGAAGTTTTCTAAATTGTACATTTGACTTCCCTATAGTCAAAAACATATAATTCAATACCAAAATCATCCAAATTGATCCAGTGGTTAACATATTACAGCTATCTGCAGCACTATGTACACAGATCTGGTTGAAACAGGCCAAGTGTGTTATCCTAAATTGAACACTAGATAGAGCCATTTAACAATCGGTAAATGTGACCTACACTTCCACCTGGATTTTGTCCTGAACCAAGCATAGAATTTTACAGGATTTTGTGACCTATTTATTTTTTGTAAACAAGACAGCTATTGTACTGAGTACAATACACTTGCAGCATATATAACATAATTCAATGATATCTCCTATTCAGGTATTTAAGGTGAGTTTAAAAGGTTCTTACTACTAACTGAAGCCACCAAGTTTTCAGATTTTTCTTTACAAACTGATATATAAAACAAAATTGCAGTGGATTAAAAGATATAGGAAAATTGGGTTTAAAAAGTGACTGTTGTGACATGATGATCTGTCCAAGGTGCTGAAACAACCCCAGCTGGCTTCTGCTTTTGTTTTGTTTGTTTTTTCTTTTTCGTGAGTACATGTCTTGGAATGGATTAAGACCCAAGTAATTCCAATAAACCGCAAAGTGATTTTTTGTATGGCATCACTCATAAGTGCCCCACTTATTTGAATAATTTCTTTGCAGTGCACCATTAGAAAATATTAATGTAATATTTCACGGACAAGCAGGAGACAGGCTGACAGATAACGACGCACAAGCTAGCTATAACATAAGCTGTTGAGATGATAATGAACATCTGTATTCCTCATGCAGAGGAGCTTGATTGAACAAACTTGGCAGTACTTCATTTAAAGCACAATGAAGTCACTTGTATAAAGTTAAATCATCTTCTGAGAATGTGCTTCTCATTTGAATCCACATAGTACTGTAGTACATTTCAATAATTCTGTATTCTCTTCTTCCTCTTAGTTTGTTTTTACTTTAATAGTGAAAACAACATTGCACTAAAAATAAATACCAGATATTCAAACAGTACACATGGGTTTAAAGTATAATGAAACCAGATTTTACAACTCTGGAAAGTCATCAAAGTGATTTGTTATATCCTCCATATTGACAATCAGTCATGATTCAGCAACACATTTTGTTATTTCGTGTTTGGGGTGAGGGAAAGTTTTCAATGCAGCTGTCCGTAACTGAAGAGCAGCATATTACTATGTGTTTACTTAATGTTATCACCCCAACTCTATCAGAAAATGGTAAACACATGCTGACCAAACCCGGCCATGACGCAGAGTTATATTTCCCAGCTCTGACACACATGTCTGACTCTGGATTACTACCAAGTGGAAACCTCATTGGCTGAAAATCAATACAGAATGATCTCAACCTGCATACTGTCTAGTGGTCATCATGGGTGGACTTCACTGGCAAAAAGAAGTCCGATTGTATCGAAGTCTATGGAAAAATGGTGTTACTTCTCCCCTGGTTTATTATATAATAAATAATTAGGTAAACCTAAAATAAGTATTTTTCCATACAGATGGTCAATGCGTAATTGATGGTCCCATATAGAGTAAAATTGAAAATACAAATGCGTATTAGTGTGGGGCTACCCTGAGAATGGCAGGTCTCTACCAGCGTTCGCCATCGGTGTTGTCAAATCTGGTTGCTCTTCTAGCTTTTGTCTTCAATCCTTTTGAAGTGTGATTTACTTTATCAATGTTATTTGTAACATTTTGGCCAAGATGGCAATGGCAACATACAGTACAAATGGCAATGGCCAACATGCCAAACATGAGTCTTCAAAATGGAAAGGTGAGCCAATAGAAGATATGTCATGTTAAACAAGCTAACAGTTCTGCTAGACAAGCTAGCACTTTAGTTCGACCATAACATCACAAATAACCGCTAATTGTACAAAAATACTTTAGCTTGGCAAGACTACAGCTTTAGGGGAGCTAGCTGTAGTTTAGCTAGTTTCAGTTCCAATATTTGCCTACAAAGACATCTAAAGATAATTACAGTTATTTGTGTTTAATCTGCACAGAAACTAAAACAGAAAAATTACAAGTTGCTTTCGTAATATACATAACAGTAGAGCAGGGGTTGGCAACCCCTGGCAGGAATAATTGTGCAAAATTATTTAAATTGCATTTTCGGATCCTGAACGAGACCGCCGGCAGAGCGCGTCTCCCCCTACAGAAGGAAGCTATGCACGCAACGCAGCGTAGAAGGATAACTTCTAGGCCCCGCTCTCTTTAACTCCAGTCGACTTTCTTCTGCTTTCCTCCATGGTGAAAAGATCAGGGGTGTAGCGCACTTCACACATTGCAGTATATGGAGCTGGACCTGTTTTTGCATGGCTGTGTCTTTAGTTGAAAGCCCAGTGACGATCTGCTGATCTGTCATCGAAAATAATATGCTACACAGGGGCGGACTGGCCAACTGTGTGTTCTGGAGAATCACAGTACGTCCGGTCGTCAGCGAACCGAGCCGGTCATCAACGCTGGCACCTCCCTTTATTTATTTAAATGTGTTTAAACGGCATCATGTAAGTTGCGCTGACAGGCGCGACAGCTTCCTTCTCCATGAACGTCGGCACACTAATCAGATTTTATTTTTTAAATGGCACTTCATATCAAAAAGGTTGCAGACCCCTGCAGTAGAGTAACGGTGGTCTTTATGCTAAGCTAATATCAGTATCACAATTATGAAGTCTCTATCACTCTGGGAAACTTTGGGAAGGCAACCATTCAAATAGCCATCTTATCTTCATCAGGCCTCGTGATGGGATATGATCACTATTAATAATGCCATATTCACGCTTGCCTGACTAACAGCCTGACTTGAACTAAGATTTGCAACACTATGTCAAAAGTCTAGGTTGTCATCAACAGAATATTCTTTCTTGTCTCAATTCCACAAACTTTATTACAGAAACCTTTCCCTTGTATTTGCCTGGGCTAAGTCATAACTGTCTGCACACTTTGTTCTGCTTTCAATCACCCTAGGCTGCAGTGTCGATCCGTGACTATTATACCTAGGCCCTCTGAAAGCACTTCAAATGAACAACTTCCCCAATATAAAAACACATGCACAGCATTTTGAAGCAAATAAAGAAAACAAAGTAGTAAGGCAAGGCATGGCAAGTTTATTTATATAGCACCTTTCAACAAAATGAAAGACATTAAGAAAATGCATTTAAAAACAGTCATTAAAAAGCAAAGATAATAAAATAAACATTAAAAGAAAAAAATACATGGAAAAGTTACAGTGCAGTTTAAGATATTAATAGTTCAATTAAAAGCAGCGGCAAAAAGGAAAAGTCTTCAGCCTTGATTTAAAAGTAGTCAAAGTTGCAGTGGACCTGCAGATTTCTGCGCGTTTGTTCCAGATATTTGGAGCATAATAACTGAACGCTGCTTCTCCATGTTTAGTTCTGAATCTGGGGAAAGAAAGCAGACCAGTCCCAGAAGACCTGAGAGATCTGGATGGTTCATCATTTAGCAGGAAGTCAGAAAAGTATTTTTGGCCTAAACCATTCAGTGCTTTATAAACCAGCAGCAGTATTTTAAAATCTATTCTTTGACACACAGGAAGCCAGTGTAAAGAATTCAGAACTGGAGCGATGTGATCAACTTTCTTAGTGTTGGTAAGGACTCGAGCAGCCGCGTTCTGAATAAGCTGCAGCTTTCTAATAGATTAGCTTATATTAGATAGCAGACAACACAACAACTGTTTGCAGCGGCGAAGAACATTTGCTAAAAATGATGTCACTTTTTAACTTTAACCTTGTGGTTGTATGATTCAGATAATTTTGTATTCATATTTAAATATTGAATTTGAGATACACACAACTAGATCCCTGTCAAAACGTTCTCTTGTCAAATTAATGAGGAACTGCAAAGACCAAGGTTCTACATGTGCAAAGAGGCAGCTCTTGTGTACAGATGGAAATATTCCAGGAAGCCTATATTTCACAACCACTGCTAACTATTAAATAAATGTAGTTAAATGCATCCACATTAAGCATGTTAGTTTACTTATAACAAACCACAGCACTGAACAAAGATAATGACACATTGCTGGGCTATGACCCAGGTGAAGTTAACTGTAAAAACATTATGTAGTGCTTGTTTATTATTATAGCCTTAGGCAGTTTACCAAGGGGACATGCTGTGCAAACGAGCTCAGGCTAGAGGATAATGTTTGACTTCCAAAATAAAACATCACATTTACATGTTTTTTAAATGCACTTCCTGAGTTTATGTGATGTTTGTCACGTAGCTGTAGAAGCACACAGACAGACGTCAACAAAAGATAATATTCTTATAAATGCATAAAAAAACTTAAAGCAGAAATAGTGGCTTAAGAGACCAGACAAACCAGATCAACGGCAGATGCACTTGTTTTAATCTTGTGACACTCAACCAACAGGCTTTGACAGACTGTTTCTGTTTCTATTTCCCTCTGTCAAATAAGTTGGGAACTCAAGTGACCCTCCCAGGAAAGAATTTCAAAATGAAAACACTTGTGACCTACATGCCTGTTTAACTGTGCCTCCCAGGCAAATACCTTCCTCTTATCCTTTTCCAACTGACTCTCTATAAGGTTGTTTGAAAAAAGAAGATAAGAGAAGATAAGACAATACAGACCTTTGTTAATCCTGGTAGGGACATTTTCTAGAAACTGCAATTTAAACTTTCAAACTTTTTTTTAGATTCTGACAATTACATGCCTGAAACAAATGAAATCATTGTTCAAATGTAATCCAGACCAAGAGAACTGCTTTTTCTTTGGACCAAGGTTCTGCTGTTTTGTCTAAACCCTGGTTCTGGGAAGTTTTCACACCTCGTATTTTGGTTTGGATCAAACTCAGAAGTCTGGATGACCTCACCAAACAAGGTAGTTGTTAAAGGAACCTTGGTGACGGTCATGGTAGATAGTGAGTCCTAAAAAAAACCTTCCATGGGTGCTTGAGAACGATGAGATTTGTAATCAAAATCCACGATCTTTGAAAAAGATGACACCCTCTCACTATCTTAACAAAGTATGACATTCTTCTAGACTAAACTGCATCATACAATTGGAATGCTGAAATGGGTTATTGTTAAAGGCACAGTGCTCCAAACCTCCACCATCATCCCGGTTCCCAAGAAAACAAGGATCACAGGATTAAATGACTACAGACAGACCCGTCGCCCTGACCTCTGTGGTTATGAAGTCCTTTGAGCGCCTTGTCCTGTCCCACATAACATCCCACATACAATCCCTCACAGCTCCATCAGGACCAAAACCTCTCGCCACCTGAACAGTTTCTTCCCCTCCGCTATCGGCCTCTTAAACAAGGCCCGGCCCCCCACTGACACTTTACCTCAGCCACAACGTAGACGCTATATGCATTACATTAATGCAGTTTGCACACAATGTTCAAATACTGCTTACTGCACATATTTCTTATTTCATAATCTATAATTCACTGCATTCTATTTCGCTGTAAATTACTGCTTTATTTTATTGCTATCTAACTAACCATATTGTATTACAGTGTCCTTAAAGATTTTTTGTTTTCTATGGATATCTTTTGTTTTATATTTTATGTATGCACCATGACATCAAGTCAAATTCCTCGTATGTGTGTGTGGCATTAAACCCGTTTCTGATTCTTTTCTGATTCTGATTCTAAAGCAGATACTTGATTGTGTTGCTTGTTTGTGTTTTGTTATTTATTGGGCTCTTTATTTTTTTGTTCTGAGAGAGCAGGAGAGACTAATGGGAGTCCATCGTATCGGAAGTCCAATACCTCCCTGTGGACAGTTTGACCCTGCCAGGGACAAAACTGCAGCATTTTAGGATTATGTTGATTATGTTCTAAGGGTTGGGTTGAGTGTCAGGGACAAGGGAAGTGAACTTCGAACGAAGGATGCATCACCAAATTGTCCCAGTAAATGTCTGTCAATTCTCTGGCCTTACAGTAACTTCGGATAATCCTTAACTTCTGACATCAGTTCGAGGCTCTCCATTGTATTCCTTGGCTGTGTCCCGGTTCTTTACTCCAATCACTTCATTACACTTGTTATATTATTTATATTACAAAAATATGCTTTGAATCTAGTTCTTTTTTGGACAAATGTGGCGACGGGGGCTCAGTTCTCAAGGACTTGGCTGGTATCTGCAGAAGTATCTGTTCTTGCCCTTATTCTAGAAACTTGACCCCTACCATGCTCCCTGTAGGCTTCATGTAAAAATAGTTGCACACAGCCCCATTTATAAGGATGTTTAAAATAGAAGTAAATTTCACTGTGAACACTTGTCGACAAACAGAGGATTCAAATTCCCTGTTTCGATAGCAAATAAAGATTATATCTACTTGCGGAAGGAGGAAACACATTTCACCAGGAAATGTTTACACCTGGGACTTTATGTTCGTATGCTCTCTAGGAAGTACATTTGCATAAGGCTAAGAATAAGCTTCATACTAATCTAAACTTGTTTGATGATAGACAGTAGGCCCCATTCATTCTCCACGGCTCTAACCATGACTACTGTATAATCTCCTGAATTTACAAAACAAATATTTCCATCTATATTAAGGTTTGGTTACGTGACAATACTTCTCAATGCCTGCCATTGACTGAGCTGTTGTTCCGTGTGATGTGTTTACTAAGTTGTAAGGTTTAAGCCTTTTTGTGACTGTAAACCTTCTTTATGTGTGTTTTGTTTAGTGTTTGTTGTTCAGCTCGTCCATTTTCAATATGTTCATGTATGTTTTTGTTTCGAAGGAGAGACCCCATTGCTGTTCTGATAATTTGATGGCTCCCACAAAGAGAAGAGCCTTCTACCAAATCTAATTCCAAAAGGATTTACCTCAAACCATATACTCAACTCCTTGTTGAATATCCTTTATAAAAAAAGTAAAATTGGCAAGAGAAAAAATACAATAATATAATTAAAAAACTCTACAACAGATAACCATATGACAAAATATGACTGAATAAATCAAACAATAAAACTATAAAGAAATATGTAAAATAACTGAAACATTTATTAAAATATTCTATCTATTACAAATCTTGACTGAGTTTTCCTTAATGTTTACTGGTAACGTTTTCGAAGGTTAGGGAGAATAGTGGACAAAAGGTGCTTGACCAATTTTTATTTTGGAAGAACTTTTGGAATATTCAAAAAGCCCGTTGCTGAGGACCTTGGGGCTCGCCCAGGAAGATAAGACGAGTATTGGTGATATGGAAAGTGTCAGAACATTAAGATCCAAAACAAGTAAAAATATTTTAAAATCGATTGTAAAATATATGGAAAGCCAATGCAAAGTAGCTCTCTTATTCTTGTTTTTGTCAAAAGTGCTGGTCAAATATCGGGGATGTTTGATGAGCAAACAAAGACATGACAAACCAAATATATAAGCAGCTGCTTTCTAGCCACCTGATGCTCATTCGTTTGATTTTTTGTCATGTCCAAAAGTCAGCTGATAAACAACCCTATATTCATATGATGATTCATCAGGAGGAAACGGAAGTTGTTGAATCGACCCCTGATTGTTAGTGACTGGTGACTGGTTAAGTGTTAACCTCCTGATCTGCAGAAAATAGATTCAGAGTTTTGGATTCATCAGTGGGACATTTTGAATATTATGTATACTTAATAATATCTTATTTCTTGATTAAAGATAATACATGTGAAGGACCTGGGTGCCTTATATTTATAGTCTTTGGACATTGGACTGAACTGGGTATAATGGAACTCTGTCACTGACAAAAGCTGTATGTGAACAACAAAGCGAAAGCACCATTTTCATCTATATGTTGGAAAAGTATCTGTTGTCGAGACAATTTCTAACAATCAAAAACAATGGTATAGCAACATTTTTTAGTTACGATATGGAGTAGATGTCAAAATATAATTGAACAAACATTACTAAGTTAATTTGTGTGCCCCAGAGGATGAACCTCATTTACCCTGGTATTGTTTTTTGCTTGTGACTCTCAGTGTGTGTCATCCTGACATATCAAAATATCTTTGTGCTACAGTACCTTTTACAAGAAAAACATTACCTCGAAACTCCAAGTCATGCTGCATCACTACATCATGAGACCATATTTGTGTTTACCAAAAGTCACCCATTATACGCTACACAATACAGTTATTAAGGTAGAGCCAATGTTTAGGAAATCGGATCCTTTTTCTCAACAGTGCTCTGAATAGCCGGTTACTTACTCCAGTGTTTCAACATTCAGTGGTGTGTGTGTGTGTGTGTGTGTGTGTGTGTGTGTGTGTGTGTGTGTGTGTGTGTGTGTGTGTGTGTGTGTGTGTGTGTGTGTGTGTGTGTGTGTGTGTGTGTGTGTGTGGAGTCCAATAGAGGCGTTTCAGGCATGTGGGGAATGTGTGGGAGAGAAACTAAGATAGCATAATAGGGCCCCTTCAATAAAAAAGCTTCTCTTTAAACCAGGAAAAGAGGCACGTCATATATAAAAAAAATTGACAAAACCAACTCAATACTTGCAGCTTCGAAATGTTTAATAGAATCCCTGCATTTTTTATTTGAAGACACACAACGCACAATGAGCTAGTGAGGCTACAACCTTATTATCATGATTGTAATGATCATTCAAAACGTTTTAATGACCCATTTAAAACATATGATACGTTCACATAATTGTGTTAAAGGTCCCATGTCATGCTTTTCCGGTTATTACCCATCCCTTTGTGTGTTATGAAGGTTTTTATGCATGTAAACGGTCTGCAGAGTCAAAAACCCTGAAAGTACACCCTGTAGGGAGTAAAACTCTAACACAGAAAATACCTCCCCAAAACGCCTCGTTGGAGATTTCTCATTTTCTTCTTGGGTATCGCTACGTAGGAATACCCAGTAGCCACGCCCAGAGCCTCTGCCAGCCTTTCACGAAACGAAGCTTCCCAAAACCATATATACACTGAACAAAAATATAAACGCAACACTTTTGTTTTTGCTCCCATTTTTTGAGATGAACTTAAAGATCTAAAACATTTTCTATATACACAAAATAACCATTTCTCTCAAATATTGTTCACAAATCTGAAAAAATCTGTGATAGTGAGCACTTCTCCTTTGCCGAGATAATCCATCCCACCTCACAGGTGTGGCATATCAAGATGCTGATTAGACAGCATGATTATTGCACAGGTGTGCCTTAGGCTGGCCACAATAAAAGGCCACTCTGAAACGTGCATTTTTGCTTTATTGGGGGGGTCTGGGGGGGTCCGAAAACCCTAGGGTTAAACCCTAACCCTAACCCTAACATTTCACCCATTGAGCATGTTTGGGATTCTCTGGATCGGCGTATACGACAGCGTGTATATGCCAATACGACAGCGTGTATATGCCAATATCCAGCAACTTCGCACAGCCTCAGGGTCTGGCGGGGTCAGAAAACCAGTCAGTATCTGGTGTGACCACCATTTGCCTCACGCAGTGCAACACATCTCCTTCGCATAGAGTTGATCAGGTTGTTGATTGTGGCCTGTGGAATGTTGGTCCACTCCTCTTCAATGGCTGTCCGAAGTTGCTGGATATTGGCAGGAACTGGAACCGGTTCTTTTATTTGGGGTTAAGTACATTGTCAGAATAAGTGAGAAATTAATTTAACTTCTGTTAAACAGCCATATGCCATAGATTTTTTGCATACATGATAGCTGTCTAACAGAAGTTAAATTCATTTCTCACTTATTCTGACAATGTACTTAACCCCAAATAAAAAAACAA
>NW_011352827.1:0-4003 GCF_000735185.1 Notothenia coriiceps
ATGTTCTAGAACCGCCACTGCAACAGTGAGAGTCAAGTCAGAGTATGGGTAAAAAGTTACCTGAGCATCTCCAGTGGGTTGGTCTCATGAACCTGAATGCCACATCTAGGACAGTCGTTACTGTCCTCAAAGTGCTGCACGATGCAGCTCTTACAGACTGCAAAGGAAACAACATTAGGATATGTTAATGGATTCAAATAAGATGCATCTTTGTCCTTGTCCGATGCGAGGGTCCAAGGACAGAGGGGGGCGTATTCATATTCTGTACAAACTGTAAAGTCCACTGAGACAAATGTAGCATATGTGATATTGGGTTTTATAAATAAACATTGATTGATTGATCTTGTTTTAAGGATTTAAAAGAAATAAACGTGAAAAAAAGCACTAAAAAGTTTGATAAACATCGGCTGGTTAGCCTGCTAGCTCGCTCATTAGCAGGTTAGCTCGCTTGCTGACAGCTAGCAGACAGTTAGCCCACTGACTAACCTTGAAACTGACATAGTAGTACAGTAGGTTAGCTGGTAACAAGCTAATGATGTGTTAAGAACAAGCACTGTGGGACAATTCTTAGCAAACCAGGTGACATGCAAAAGAAACCAACATATGTTATTGGGGTTAAATCCGACTCTCCAAATGCGACTTTTTGTCAAGACAACATTTAGTTTAAAGGATTTCAAAGTTACAAAACAAAGAAAAACACTGAAAAGTTGAGAAACATGCTCGTTAGCAGGTTAGCTTGATTGCAGATAGTTAGCTCACTCATTTGCCTGGAAACTGACCTGGTTGTACAGTAGGTTAGCTTTGTAACAATCTTATGATGTGTAATTATGGGTTTGATTTAAGTGCTTGTAAGGAAACAACATTAACATGTATTACATGTTGGGGTTAAACTAGAATCTACAATGGCAATTATTTGTCAAGACAGTTTGACAGCCTTTTGTTTAAGGATTTCACAGAAAAAAAGAACACAAAACACTGAAGATTTGAGAAATGTGTGCTGGCTAGCCTGCTAGCTCGCTAATAGGTGGTTTGATCGCTTGCAGGTAGATAGCTCACTCACTTGCACAGAAACTGACATACTGGTGCACTATATTAGTTTGCTAGCTCACTCATTTGCAGGTTAGCTTGCCTGAATGTGGTTTGTTCACTCTCTTGGAAACTGACATGGTGGTACAGTTGGCTAGCTTGAAAGCTCGCTCATCATTACTGTAACTCTTTGACTGCTTTTTGCACACATGTCTGCACAGCCCTCCACAAATATAATACACTGTAGTTTGCCATATACTCATTGTCCTAAATGTTTGTTTTTTTAGCTTTTAAGGTTATGTATATAGTTATATTTGGTGTAAATACTTACTTTAGCATCCTGTTTTAATACTTATTTTTTATTATCCTAATATATTTCTTTTTTTACCTACTTTGCAACTTATTTTTCTAGATTGTTAATGTTTGCACCACCAGATACTAAACTAATTCCTTGTATGTGTAAGCGTACCTGGCTGTAAACTGGATTCTGATTAGCAGGTTAGCTTGTTAGCAGAGATGTTGCTCACTCACTGAACTATCCTGATACATTTTAATAGCAGGGCTCAACCATAGGGCTCAACGCTAACTTTTAAAAGTGGTTGCCAGGCTGGCAACCAGGCATCAGCTTTTGGTTGCCAAAACTGAAAATACGGTTGCCATTTTTAGTCACCTAATATTTTATATAATTAAGATACTATACATTTATACATCTACTTAATAATGAAAATGTGACACAAAAGAATGTTCAAATGCTTTACAATAAGTAATCAACACAATTATTTGAAACTTAAGTGGTAGGAAACTTGTCCACCCTCAATTACTGGTATACAAAACACCAGTAGTGCAGCTGTTGTCATGTTCTTCACAGATCCCTCACAAATGAATTGAGCAAGTCACTAGTTCCTTGGTCAACCGTTGTCTCCCTTTCAAATGTGGGTTTTCTTGACCTTTGTGCTGACCCCCCCCCCATAGATCCATTGGCCCTTCAGCATTGAAGTCTTGATTGTGGATCTGTCATTGGCCAGACTAATACATTTATAATGTTAAATAAATGAAAACCATTCACAGTTAAGAATTAGATATTAATTATTAATGCTGTAAATTACCTTTAATATGTCTAACTATATTTAAAATGTACCCCACACTCAAACAACTTAATTTGCTTCGCCATTTTTTGTAAAACAAATACACGGCGCACTGCGCACGTGAGTAGACGTGCATCATTTAGCTGTTTGCTGTCCTTATTTATTTATGTTAAAAAGTGGTTGCCACTGATGGCAACCAAAGGCCAAGAAGTGGTTGACATTTTTTCTGAATGGTTGCCAATGGCAACCTGGCAACCGTTACTGTCGAGCCCTGAATAGGTTTGCCAAAAGCTTTGGATACAGTTGATTGATGGTTTCTGGTAAGATCTCCCTGCATCAAAGAGTTTGATATCTTTTAACTGACAAACATTTCCCAGGTGTGTCTGTTTTACTCACAGGTGTGCAGGCACTCAGTGACCGTGGTGGGTTTGATCAGGTAACCTCGACACAGGTAACAGGTCATGAAATGGTTGAAGTCTTTCACCAAGTGCTTCCTTCCTGTAGCAGCCATGTTTGTAGTTTTGAGCAGAAATGGAAGATATTACAGGCTTGTTTCAGGTGCAAAGGGTTTGAATCCAGGCTGGCTAGTGTTAGTCCAGGCTAGTGCATACAGATGATCACCATCCAAAATCTATGATAGATCCTATTGTGTGAAATCCTGCTCCATGCTTGACTCAATTTTCCTAATTATGAATCAGTTTTGCTGTAAAAAAAAACAAAACACCCAGAACTTATTCCATCTTCACCAACCATGTGAGTCCCATTGAAATACGGAGAAAGACACCGTTTTGCAATCCAGTTTCAAACTATATTCCCAGAGTTCCCGGACAGTTTGATGTCTCGCTTCCCTCCCTGTCCGAGCCAAAGGGACATTTTTAATCCACGAGTGGTCAAAGGTCAGCTGACGAAGTTGGGGCAAGAGACTTCTGGGTAGTCGTCCTTATTTTCCCCGCCTCTTCATCCATCGTTGTGATGCTGCTGTTGTTGATCACTTGTTTGATGAACTTTTAACCTAAAGTTACCTGAAGAGAAAATAGCAAAAAAACAGGGATCGTGATTTGTGCAGAGAACAGATATTTAAAAAAGTGATATGGAAAGATACGTTCATGATGATATAAACACAAGTCATACACTTGGTTTAAGGAGGCCCTATTTAAAAAAAAAAAAAGGGCCTCTTTAATTGTGGTTAAAGTGTGTAACATTTATTTTTATGAATGGGAAATTTTCCCATAAATACAATTCATTGTATAAAAAAAATCTGTATCCATCCCATGACATTGAAAGCATAACATACATTATTTGCTGCATTTATTTTATTTGTAAGTAATAATGAGACCATTCCAGACACACATGTATTGTGATATGTGTAGAACAGATATTAAAAATACATACTGAAGTTAAATAGTTTTAAAATAATAATTGGACCATTCTGGAATACACAAAGTGTATCAGATAAATGAGAATGGCTTTTTTCTTGTAAATTACTTCCACACTTTTGGGAAATGACGCCACACGAGGTGCACGTTGGTGTTGTGCATGCAGGTGTGTGAGCACATGCAGCTTATCACTGCAGAGTTCACACTCTCTCTCACACACACACACACACACACACACGCAAACACTCACACAGAGGAAACAGTGTGTGGGTTACTTCCTCACACACTCCTGCTTCTCTTCTTTTTGCTAGAAAAATCTCAAGTGCGCAGCTCAGAAATCCCTCTCAGTGTCCATCAACAAGACACACACACACACACACACACACACACACACACACACACACACACACACACACACACACACACACACACACACACACACACACACACACACACGACACACGACGTACTTACACTACTACACTACACTACTACTACGTACACTACACACTACAC
>NW_011352828.1:0-3256 GCF_000735185.1 Notothenia coriiceps
AAAGAGTTCTCTCCTGCTGATGTTCAGGTGTATATCAGTATGTAGTGTCTCTACTTTAAAGAGTCCTCTCCTGCTGATGTTCAGGTGTATATCAGTATGTAGTGTCTCTACTTTAAAGAGTCCTCTCCTGCTGATGTTCAGGTGTATATCAGTATGTAGTGTCTCTACTTTAAAGAGTCCTCTCCTGCTGATGTTCAGGTGTATATCAGTATGTATTGTCTCTACTTTAAAGAGTCCTCTCCTGCTGATGTTCAGGTGTATATCAGTATTTAGTGTCTCTACTTTAAAGAGTCCTCTCCTGCTGATGTTCAGGTGTATATCAGTATGTAGTGTCTCTACTTTAAAGAGTCCTCTCCTGCTGATGTTCAGGTGTATATCAGTATGTAGTGTCTCTACTGTGACAAAAATCTCTTTATTGTTCTCATACTGCCTGTGCTGCAGCACCTCTTTTCACCCTCTGTCTGAAACCAGAGCCCAGTCTGCTCTGATTGGTTAGCTGTCCGGCTCTGTTGTGATTGGTCAACCGCTTAGAGATGTCCCGCCCCTTAGCATGTAACGTACAATGTGTTGGAGCACTACTGCGTGTCCTCGGGATCTGGTTAATTGGGCAAAGGTTTTTAAAAGGACATCTGCTGTTTCCCAGTGAATCAGTCACAGTGTGTATCTTAAATTGACAGTGATGGAAACAGCAGGCAGTGATTTTTTACCCCCCTTAGAAGAAGAATAAGAGTGACTTACAACATCTGTCCAGAGGAAGAATAGCTTACTCAGGCCCATTTGCAGAACATTTTACGTGGTATTGGGTTTCTTATTACATTATATAACACTTCCATCAGACTCCATTGACAGAAATGGTAAATGTATCTCTTTTTCCTCCACAGAGCCTGCATTATCCTTGGAGTTGTTTTCATCCTGTCCTCCCTGTGCATTATTGGTAAAGCCATCCACGCATTGGCCACCAAGGTGCTACCTGAAGTGGTAAGAACGTATGGACTACTAACACACACCTGTGCTATACATTTACGTTGTATTTGGCTTCTATTACCCAGTTTTACGTCACACTTGTTATCCCACCATCTTCTAGATCCCCACCATTTCTATCTGTAGTTTTTAAACAGATGAAAACACACTTTCTTTGGATGTGAAATTGTTTTATTCACCTGCTACGTTTGCTTTGATGAGGAGGAGAATTACGCATTTCTTTTGGCTCCAGATAAACGCTCCTGAAATATGAACAATTAGGGAATACTTCAACGATGTCAATTGTGGTGAAAAAAACTACATTTCCCAGGATTCAACACTTCTTAGCAATACCAACAAAGTCTGTCTTTCGTTATTGTTTTGATGGAGAGCCCCCTTTTGACAGAAATGTACATATTGTGGGTTCAAACATTGCTAAAATAAAGCCAATTCAAGATTGAGAAAATATTTAATAGTTTCAATTTTTACTCACGAAAACACTAGATAATGATTATAACATCGTATAGTAAACATCATAAATTAGGAAATATCTCTGACCGTGGTGCAGAGGTCGGATTTTAGTTCAAACTGGGGTCGCCACAGAGTTTTGGATTATAGCATGCACCATATGGGACAGATTATATTGTCCATTTAACCCCAAACACATTAACATAGTACTCTATGGATTTATTACTCAAACAGGGTCACGACACAGCTTTGTCGTCCCAAGCTGCCGAATTTAAGCCAAACTTTTGGTGTATAATCAGATTTTTTTGGTTTGATCTGTGGCTATTTTTGCATATTTTTTGGCCAGATAGTAACAACCACTCTGTCCAGCCTTCTGCTCTCCGTGCTGTCTGCCAGGGACGAGGATTTTTTATCCAAATCCCCCCCCCCCCAAAAAGCCCTATTGACTTAGTGCCTAATAATATCTTCTCCAAATCTGCGTGTACTCCTCAGCGTCCAAAGCAAACACCATGTAGGCAGTTATGTGATTTGCAGCTGATTTGGTCCCCGTCTTGCCGTTTGAACTGAAGTTCATCTAATAAGACGTGGTCACATGGTGCAGGTCTCTGAGGAAAAGCTGTGCTACTGAACAGATGGGAAGTTTTGGCTCTGAAAAATCTCCTGAAAGTTTTAATTATTTAGTGTTATGTGTCCCGGCAGAAGTGGTGCATTGAGGTACCTTTAATTGGGCCTCGTTATGCTCATTTCAGTATAGTTCATATTCAACTTCCTGGTGATATGTTCACGGGCGTAATTTCCACTGGGGACAGGGGGGACATGTCCCCCCCACTTTTCAAAATCGAGTTTGTGTCCCCCCCCACTTTTCAAATGTTTTTTTTCATCGTCACGGAGGAGCGTCTGATTGTGTGTGTGGCAGGAGCGCAGTTTGTGTGAGAGAGAGAGAGAGACAGAGAGAGACAGAGAGAGTTACAGGGGTTGTTGTTAGTATCTGGTGCTAGCTAGGAGCTAACGGAGATTAGAAGCTTTATCAACAATAAGGAGAGGGAGAGTGCTCTCCTGTCGGACTGAGAGGCTGAGATAACGTCAGCTCAGGGAGGTAAAGGACTCGCTGAGTGATTGTAGACTTTAGTTATCTCAGTGGGTCTCAAACGGTTTGGTCTAAACAAATATTTCCATCTATTTTATATAGTTGTTCAAAATAAGTTAAAAAAGAATTCCAATGTCAGTAAAAAATTAAAAACACAGTTTGAAAGGGGAGTGATTAGTAAAACATGCATAAATAAAAAGAAAGAATGCAGACTAGGTAAGATAAAGATAGGAGAGAGGAGTATATCAATGATGTGTTATTGGTTGTAAGCATATTCTAATGGTTTTTGGAGTATTGAAATATATACAGTTTTGTTTCATATGAGTGTTGAGAGCTGTATCCATAAATCTCTTAATTTGTGCACCAGATTGATGCTTTAACTTCAATTTAAAGAAACAAATCTTACCGGGGGTGCATGCCCCCGGACCCCCCTATAGGAAGTGAGGTCATCACAAATAAAACAGGTTCATGGATAGATAAGTCTGCACACTCATTATACACACTACACATTTTTCTTGGATTAGTTAAGACCATAGTCCCTAATATATATTTGTAGAAAGGCAGGAAATTGAATTAAATCGAGAACAATGTTTCATTGCGGAGGACCCCCTGTTTTGTGTCCCCCCCCCACTTCTCAAACCAGAGTTACACCCTTGGATATGTTGATTTACTAATATAACTCTAATAATATAAAAACAGTGTTAATAAAGCCCCTTAAAAATGGGATTAAGTATTGTATTG
>NW_011352829.1:0-2537 GCF_000735185.1 Notothenia coriiceps
CTGAATGTTCTCTAAACGCTGCATGTGTTGTCAAGTTTCTGAAGATGTTTCTTCATGTGGAACCTTTGGGTTTTTATATCTGCATCCTTCCTGAAGCTGCAGCGTGTTTCTCCAGATGGAAATGTTTCATACTTCACTCTCACATCTTGTTCTTGCAGAGTTTACCTGACAGGTGGTGAAGGGTTTGATGCTCCACAGGAACTGAGGAACATCCTGGATGGACACCTGGAGGCTGAAGGTGTTCGCCAGGAAAGGCAACGTCTTGGGCTCCTCGAGGAGCTGCCCCCCCCGACTCCTCTCCGCCGACACCACTCCCTGAAGGGGGAGGGAGGAGAGGAAACAAGGAGGGAGAGGAAGGGAAGGAAACAAGGAAGGAGAGAGTCAGAGAGGATGTACACACGAATACAATATAAAAGAACAGAATGTAAATGTCCAGAGCTCCTCCAACAGTGCAACATTATATACAGGACATGAAAAATGTTTTTTAAAAATTGTGCAAATAAAACTGAA
Source organism: Notothenia coriiceps (assembly GCF_000735185.1). Taxonomy (NCBI): domain Eukaryota; kingdom Metazoa; phylum Chordata; class Actinopteri; order Perciformes; family Nototheniidae; genus Notothenia; species Notothenia coriiceps. The sequence continues at coordinate 511 of NW_011352829.1, forward strand.
TACTATCAATTTGAATTAAATAGTGCAGGTTATGTTGCTAGACTAGTGTACATGTCATAACATAAATAAATAATAAGCTCAATGATGCAGAGAATGTTGAAAGTGACCAAGTACATGGTTCTATGTATGTAAATAGAATAAAAGATAAAAGAACGGAACGTTAAATATCGTAGAGTGAAATACAATTAAATACTGTTGAACCAGTTATAACTATGAATTATCTATGGATTTGAGGCTTTGCAGACCATTTACATGCACTAAAACCTATAGAACAAATTGACGCACATCAAAATCCATCTGCCCGCATTATTTTGCATGAAAAGTTAGCATTGCGCTAGTATTGGCATTTATTTATTGAAAAATGTAGAAAAGATAAGCAAGAACCTACCTACCTACTTAACTACCTGAAAATATCCAGTTCTGATTAAAAGACAAAATTACAAGCCTTTCTATGTTTATACTCAATTTTATTAAATGGAAAACCAATCACCTAGCTTTAAATCTAATTGCACATTTGGTTGAATGATTAATTTGTTTGGATTACGGCCTTGGTTCTGATGGCATTTTTAAGAGTATCTCAGAATATCTTTCTTGACAAAAGCTGCTCAATTTGGATGCCTCTGCAATAATGGCATTCTGTTTACTTCCATTTACAATCTGCCTTTGTCTGTTCTCTCCAGTTTTCCATCAGTGACGTGTGCAGAGCCACGAGGGGATCACAGTATTCAGAGCCATCTGTCTCCAAACTGAGGCAAAACACACTCAGACGTGAAGTTGGAAAACTACAATCGATGCCCAAAAGCATGTGCAGCATGCAGAAGAATCCAGTGTTTCTACATTATCAACATTTAATGTATCACTCAAAGAAAATGTGAATTTATAACGGGGAAAAAAACACTCCTACCACATTTTCTTGTAGTTGTATTTGCATTTTCCCATACCTCATATGGCTATAGCTGTTAGCATGTGAGCTACACGCTGTATATTTTAGATTCCCCATATAGCCTAGCATGTAGCTAACTAGGATTTATGATGATGTGAAAAAGTGCAGCTAATGTAGAAGGCCTTAAAGCTGCATTCTCTCTAATATCCAGCAGGGGGCAACATTTTGTCAGATTACATAGAAGTCTATGAAAACACTATCCTACTTCTCACTTGATTTATTACCTCGGTAAACATTCTCCTGATGAGTTCATGATCTTAATCTTTCGTTTCAAGTCTTCTTCAACACAACATGATCATCATTTATTGAATTATGGTCCCATTTTGAGTGAAATAGACGATGAAGCAGAGTATGCTAACGGTAGCAACCTGTCTAACTGCCATTGACATTACATTACATGTCACATGTTAGACGCTTTTATCCAAAGCGACTAACATACTCAATACTGTGGACAATCCCCACAGGAGCACTTTGGGGTGAAGTGTCTCAGGGACACAACGACATGCTGACTGCAGTGGGGTTTGAATGTGGGCCCCCCTGATCCCAACACCAACGCACTAGCCCACTGCGCCACACGCCTCCCTATGACATGTCGCTACCACGCTGTTGTCTTTGTATATGTCTCACAACTTAAACCCAAATACTGAATTTGGAAGCTGCATTCTACAAACCAATGGATAATATAATGGTGACTATACTTTCATTACTTACATAGAGTGATGCAAGTTTTCTGTCACCTGTGAATTATGTTTTTAGATGCAATGTCAAACATCCAGAAAAGTTCAATAAAAAAATGTGAGGTGTTGGACTTCAGGTAATTGTCAAAAAATGTGTTCCCAAGGCTAAAGGCTAAATGTTTAAGGCTATAGGCTAAAGGTTTAAGGCTAAAGGCTAAATGTTTAAGGCTACAGGCTATAGGCTAAAGGTTTAAGGCTACAGGCTATAGGCTAAAGGTTTAAGGCTACAGGCTATAGGCTAAAGGTTTAAGGCTAAAGGCTATAGGCTAAAGGTTTAAGGCTAAAGGCTAAAGGTTGAAGTGAATAGTATTTCTTGTGACATTTAGTTGAACGTCTGCCAGCAGAAT
>NW_011352831.1:0-3890 GCF_000735185.1 Notothenia coriiceps
AAATTTGAAACAAAAACTCTCTTTCCAACCCCAATCCATTAGAGATTCTTCCTCCCTCACAGCATTCAAAACATCACTCAAAACCCACCTGTTCAACACTGCATTCAACCACTGACCACCCCCCTCCACCCCTATTTTCTGTTTTGTTTATCTCTTTTTATATTTCTTTGTTTTTTTTTTGTTGTCTTTTCTTAATTCTCTGTCAAAGCGTTTTTGAGTTTCATGAAAAGCGCTATAAAAGTCCCATGTATTATTATTATTATTATTAACACAAAGATATTTCGCTCTGTGCAAACCTTTGACTCTAATATGTCAACAACATGAAACAAGAATATGAACCTGGCTTTATCCAATGTTCACACAAGAGTTCTACATCCTGACACATCCTTCATCTAATCTACACTGTCTCAACTGAAAGAGGACCAGAAACACATTAAAAATATAATAAAATGTGGAGACTTTGGGATATTTATCTCCCATTCTTTCACTTTTCGGGCATTTTACAGACCATACATGTCGTTGATGTCACTGTTTACCAAACTACCACTTTTTCTGAAAAATGCACAAAATGATGCAATATATGTTAAATACATAGTTTTGGGTTCCATTTATTCTGATTACCTAATTTGGGCGTGCACATTTGCCGCGCGCAAACCTACCTCTTTTGGATTTGGAAAGGTTGGCATGTATGCAGTATGTCCCCTGTGAAGCCAAAAGTCCACTTATTTTGTCCTATGTGCTCAAATTATCTGATATTTAACTTACGTCACATATACGAAATGAATTTCACTTATTTCGTTACCTAAGTGAAAAGACATACATACTTGGTTGATTTCAAACAATTACCTTTTCAGATAGTGTTGTTTAAATTCACAAAATTAAATCAATCAATCAAATCAACGATAAACTCATGTTTAAAAACTGTGAAGGTTTCATGACATGCTGGTATTCTCCAACGCTCATAAATGTCATTGCAAACAACCCATTGGTTGGTAGAAGGGAGGAGAATGTGTTGCATAGTTGGTTTAACACTTTCTTAGAAAACTCTATTTCCCATTTTTGATCGATGTCAGAATAATGCTAAAACAAAGGCAGAGCTTACTTTTGTTCAATCTGTGTTTCTTTTACAGTCTTCCACCAGTATTATAAAAGTGCCATTTACAGTGAACTGCAGCAGGCCCGTTGTTTGACATTCAGGATACACTAACAGTTCAAAGGGCAGTAATGGCCTGAGGGTTAGACAACAGTTACAGCGAAATGACTCTTTTAGAAATATCAAATCCAGACGGGAAAAGGCTAAAATAGGGAAACAGGAAACGCCACATCCAACCAATATTTTTTGCTCCTTCAAATACATTCTTGCTCACTGGCCTTTAATAGAAAAGCTAATTGGCAGCTGATTGGTGTGAAAATGTGAAATTGGTGTTAGAGATTTTTCAGCTAATAAATATCACAGGCACAAAGCTATCGGTCAATAAGGCTTACAGTATGAAGTTATTTTTCTCACTCCACTTCTCAATCTCAAGCTTCCAGACACACTGCCAGCATTAATGTCCGACTGAAAGGCCACCTACTCTTAATATAAAGGACTCTTTTACTGGCTCACTGAGAATCCATTGTACAGGCTGACATAGTAATGTGGACATCTGCTACACAATTATGTCCAATTCTCTGTCTTCACTTTTTTTTTCCAGTAGTTTTTCTCATGCAAAGTCAAACTCTCCTCCAATCCACAGCAATATGCATTTGCATTTACATTTTTATATGACACCTCTAACTTCCCAAAAATGATCTATTTACCCTCCATCACTTTACTTCCCTTCCCTATATCTATAATGCAAACCAACACTGCTAGATAAAATAGACAAATTATATAACTTTGATTGTATTCAGTGGATTTGCATATCATAAATGGTCTTGCAGTAAGAATCCAGTCTCACAAGCATGCATGGCTGTTAGCTGACAGCATAACCATATTCCTCAATTCTTCATGAATTTATGTTCCAAGAACATTACAATTTATTTGAAAATATAATAAATGAACATTGAAAATAACCAGATGTTTCCCCTTCTTTCCATTTTAGTTTTTTGCTAATATATAAACATAGTACCCAAAATGTCCAGCTGGAGGGATGCTGGACACATGCTAGGGATTATTTATAGCTCAGAACTGACAATCTCTGTGTTAAACAAAAAGGAAGAGCTTTTGGATTGCCTTAGAATCTAACATTTAAAGGTTAAAGATAATTTGACGTTACAAATGTTGGTGGTTACAGATGTGATGAAGTTATAACTGAAAAAAGGTTCATTTTGTAACACTTCATAATGCCAGACACCAAAGTACTGTACGGTTTAATTTGATCTGCTAAGGAGGTTGTGTTTCCGCCACGGTCTGTCAGCAGGATTACTGAAAAATGAATGCCCTGATGAAACTTGATGCAAGAACATAGCAAAGGCCAAGGCACAACACATTAGATATTGGAGCAGGAATCACATAGGAAAAACACTCATCATCTTTCAAATAGCCTTGGCAGAGGTCTTCACTCTCCACTTGCCCTTTGAAGATGTTTTTGTGTATGTTTACTTGACTTGTGTTTCAATTATTCATCTCTTCTGAATGTAAGGTTAACGTAAGAAACACCTTAAAGTTATTCTTACCTGTTGTAGGTTGATAAACACATCTATCTCTTGCGCATGACCTCCTGTAGCCATGGGGCCAGGCGTGCAGCCAGTTGGAGAAGAATAGCTCTATTTTGAGGGCAGGGGGCTAAAATAAAAATATTGTAGCGTTGGTATGGAGTGCTAATGGTAAGGATTACTTGGGGAAAGATACGACTACACAAACGATTCAAGAGGTAAAGGGCGACAGGACCAGTGTAGGAGTCTGGTGGGGTTAATGCGGTTGGGAGAAGGGAATAAGCAGGTGAAAGGTGAAGGGGAAGATGGGGTGCAAAACAGCAGTAAACTGGGGGAGGACAGGGATCAGCCCTTCTTTTTCACGGTTGGGGATCCAGGAAGCCTTTGGGGTGGCATAACCTGCAGGAGAAGGGACAGAAGAGACAGTTATAATGGGTGAAATGAGGACGATATGGGCAACTGTTGGATGGTAACCATTCACACCAATCAGTTAACCTAGGTCTGGGAGCAGGGCACCGCCTTATCCACACCACTATTCACCTGCTAATCTTCTTTTACCTGGTCACCAAATATGGCCCTTGTTTGTCTATTATCCAGAGATGGAGTACTCGAGTCCCGGACTCGGACTCGAGTGCCGATTTTTGTGACTTGTGACTCGACTCGGACTCGCGCACTGATTGACACGACTCGGACTCGTGAAATCTCGCGGACGATGACTTGGACTCGTGAATTTTCCCCCCCACGATGACTCGGACTCGACTTGTACATTGACGCTCAGACTTGGACTCGAGCAAGTTTTCTCTGGAGTCTGATGTCCTCTATCCTGGCGTGTGCACGAGGCCAGTTCACGTACTGGGCCCCGCTATTCCAGTCTAAAGATGTCTAGAGACACACTCTTCATCGTGCTGTATGCTTTCACACACTCTGCTTCCACATTGGAAAAGAGCAACGCAAAATGCTCGTTATGTGGAAAAAAGATTGAAGAGAAGGCTCCGTAACACATTACTCAAAGGATCGAGTTCAGACATGGCTGTCTTGAACACTATCATCAGATTAACGTGATCTAATCAATAAATAAAGATTCAGCCGATAACACGAAAGCACATGGCTACTTAACATACAGAACGACGTCATTTTGCATGCTAAGTAGCCATGTGCTTTCTGGGGCTTAATCTTTATTGATAGAATTGAAACATTCACTATAATATTTGTAGCATCCCCGGCTGAATGATGGTCAGACTCTCCAACGGATG
>NW_011352832.1:0-4802 GCF_000735185.1 Notothenia coriiceps
AAACAGCAAGGCCAACAGCATTGCGCAAAGACGCACACTTATCGCAAATACATACACAAATAAAGGGCAACATAGAAACCACTTTTGAAACATTGTGTGCGTGGCAGCACAAACACTGGTGAATCACGAGCAAGGCACACGGATTAAGGATGGCAGCTTCCTCATCGTTGCACTCGGAGAGAAATAGTAGAGACGGAGACGATGAACTGTTTAGCCCGCCTTGGGCATGGTTTATTTTCCTATGCACTGCAGGTGCATCCTTCCACTCAGCCGAGCTAACTTAGAACATTATTTTGGCCAACTCTGCATCTTTGTGCAGCGTATACTTAAACAGTGATAGGAAAAGCCCACTGCCTGACTCGGACATGCTGTGGAGTGAATCGTGGTCACCTCTGAGAGGGAGTTGGTTGACAGCTAAAAAAGATATAATATCAACGACAGCTGAAACGTAATAACGGTTCCGTGCAGCTGATCCACCAAAGTACTCATTTCCTTATTTGTTTCCTCGCGTATCTGTCTCTCTCTCCACAAACTCTCACATGAAATGTGTTCTTTTGATGCGGCATGCCTTATCAGTCCTTTGTCAGTCTGTAATGCGTGTTTCCAGTCGCAAAAACCTTTGACAGTAAAAGCCGCAACAGATGAAGACGTATTTACTGTCTACAGGGGAAACAAAAGGATGCGTCTGCTTTTAACAAATATTCAAGCCATGGTCTGTTGTTGTACCATGCAGTGGCAAAAGTGCGCTTATTTCCTGAAAACAATCAGTTTCACCTGGTTGGGATTATTAACCCCAAGATCATCTGGGCTGTTGGTCTTTGAGCGGTTGCTGGCCCAATAGTACCTGTTGATGTGCTGCAAGGTAGCGTCTGTATTGAGGCACCGGCACGGAGGAGGAGGAGGAGGAGGAGGAGGATGCTGGCGGGTGTGGTGCAGGGTGTGGCAACGCAGGTGGTGATGGTAGGGGCACAAGGAGCTGTGCCTCGGAGGACAGCGTTGGTGGCGGCCGCCTTGATGAGTCAAGGCTTGGCTCGTTAACTCAGTCCCGGGGTTTGCCGAGGTCAAGCTTGTGACATTAAGGCGTCCTGCTGCAACGGCAGGTGCAGGGTCGCCAGCAGCTGCATCGGCTGAAGTTCTTTGATCGCTATTTCGTTTTAATAAATCCTTAGACCTTTTAAGCCAATTTCTGATATCTATTTTGTAATTCAAACAGAAATGTCTACAGAATGCACAATAAACAAATCCAGAATAGCACAATAGCCCGATATATAAGCATGAAGAACAAACAACCACGGCCGGCTTCAAGTTGTGTTTCCGGGATGAACTGACAAGGCAGAGTCCCTGTAGCTAGCTTCACGGAGCAGCTAGCAGAGAGACAAGAAGCTAGCAGCAGCAGTCACTTGACAGAGCCGTCACTCAATGTGACCACGCCCTAAATTATGCAAAAACTTTAAGACCTAATATAAATAAAAGGGTCGTGTTAGAAAACAATTCACTCACAGATCCATAATCATGAAGGTGGAATCTAACTATATCGATAATAAAATGTATGGAGCCAGGTGTAGAAACATGTTTTTTTCTGCTGTGAAATTGGGCATTTTAACATGGGGGTCTATGGAAATTGCTCCTTTCTGCAGTCATCGCCTATCTGCCAATATATGAACTACAGTGTGTAGCACTTCCGTATTGGCGTCCCAGCTCTTCCCCAGAGTTTGCCGCTTGGTTTAGCCTCAAATCATTTGAGGCCTGGCGCCCCCCCCTGCGGCCCAAGGGGGGCGCGCCCCCCAGGTTGGGAACCACTGCTCTAAAGTACATTAGACCTGGGATTGACTTCATTTCATTTTAGAATTGACTGCTGCAAAGAGTGCTTCAGTCTAATTGTATTCAATTGTGGGACCCTGTATCTCGGATTTGATGGAACAAATCATATTTGCTGATCAGGAAATGGTTGGGGTTAGAGATAATGTTGGCCATCCTCAGTATATTATTATGCTGAGGATGATTTTTAGTAAAGTTTCTCAAAGGGTAGACTTTCAATCTTTGAGCAGATGTTCAATTGGTCGCATTGTTGACTTTAAAAAAGTGGGCAAACACTTGTACCATGTAGTATTGCAATTCTGTAGAACTATCATTATCACAGATGTAAAAAACTAAATCAGTCTACTCGCCCCAAAAGACCTTTGGAAAATAAATAAATAAATTCACGTCAAACAGTGTAATGATTTAAAATGTGAGTTTGTTTTGATACTTCAGACTATGTATTGCATAGTAGACTACCCACCTTCTCTTGTACCTCTGTATTCCCACCTCCTTTAATCCTCTTCTGACCGCTTGTCCCAGACCCTCATCCCATTCTTACGTTATGAATGTGTTGTCAGACTGCTCAATAGTTTCCCAGCAAAACTGTTGCTAATTGACCTTTTTAAGAGGAGGGTAGAGGAGCCATCTTTTACATTTAATTACAAGCTGAGCACAGTTTTATTGAATACATGTAAATATAACTGGAAAACACTTGGGTATAACTGAATTAATACGATTTACTCTTAATTAACCTGGAATGCACTGCATGATTAACCTATAGTGCGGAGTGATTCCTTCAGTGGATTAAGAACAAGTATTCCAGATTTAGTTTGGAAGCGTCTCTCTCCAGTGGCTGCCCTGGGAAGCTCTCTGTGGATCCAACTGACTTCTTATAACAGCCCTAGACTTTTTAGCTGAATTCGAGTCATAGGGGTTAAGCTGTTATTAGCCCTTTCTTTCAAAGCTACAGTGCATCGTTTAATTGACGGTAGATGTGAGCAAAACAGGCGCCAAGGAAGTGGAGGAAGTACATTTTCGTACTGGTGAAATGGGGTACTACAACTTCCGTGTCAGTCATGTGACTTCCATTGACTTCCAGTGGGAAAGACACTTCCGTAAATCAACATATAGGTTAGGTTAATTTAATACCCAGATCACACTCTTGTGTAGCTCTTGTTAAAAAAATGTGGTTCCTAAATTTGGGAAAGGTACTAAATGCCAAATGCAAAAATTATTTTCTCTCTCCATTAATTTTGAGCCAAGCAGATTTGAAGTATGCACGCTCTGTACTATACCCTCTGATATTACCATCAACCTGTAAACATTTATATTTGAAAGAGGTTTGATTGTGTTGAAAAACAGATGACCAACGAAAGACACTTAATAGGCAGCGTGTTTTTGGCAGAGCTACAACCAGCCCATTTTTCAACTACTGAATTTTGCCCTGCACAATGAGCACAGTTTACGGCTGGGAGGAGAGGTGCAAATAAACAAGGCAGCTGGGTTGTTAGTATTTGGTGGTCCGCAAGAGCAAGCTAAATACTCGGAGTACCCTTTGTACTATGTGCAACAATTAAAGAAGGATGCATAAAAAGTAAGTTTGCTATTAGAACAATGATACATGCACCTTTTTGCTTGTTGGTGCGTTTTGTCGCAGTAAATCAGAGTGATATCAAACTTCGAATTGACTTTTCACAAGCAAATAAATGTAATGGTTAAACTACGACTTTATTCTTATTTAAAGTCGTTTTAGTAAGAGTTTTTAGTGCTTGTTTTGGTAGTGTTAAACATAGCTTTGTTTCTTAGTGTGACTTTGTGAAGGTTGAATAAATGTGATCAAGCGTTAAGCTAGAGGAATAGCAGGATTCTAGTTTCTTAAAAAAACATTCAGCAACAAACAGTTAACAGCAGGCTAATCCATACAAAGGTATGGTTTTAAATGCCTTGCTTTGGGGCTCCTTGACATGTAGTGTTTGCAAAGCGCTTTTGTAACGTTTGCAGTCCCCATTAGTAGCCTTCAGAGTGTATGCTCACAGCGCTGTCTCAGGGATGAGGCTCAGCAGCTAAACTGGGTCATTTGGAACACCAACACATCAACCAATTATGGCCAATTAATCCTGCTATCTCCGCCCTGGATCTCTCTATTTAACTGGCCTGTTCTGCTCCATTTGACAAGTATTCACTGTGGCAGCTGATGTATCATTTCTTTCTCTCGTCTTTCTCTCTCACACACTAGCACACATACTAGCAATACTAGTGACTGGCCCAGGCCTCAACAAGGCTCTGCAGCTGAAAGAGCAGAGATGATTCACACTGCAGAGATCTATAGGGTGATGGAAACGTATGGAATCACAAGGTTACTGCCAAAAAAACGAATATCAATTTCAGACCCAGGCATTTAGATTAATTATTTTTTACTAATTGGGGTTTACTTTTGTAGTTTTCACCATTATTTCTATAAATGATAACAACAATATAGTCACCAAATTAGTAGCTGAGATCAGGGGCCAATGTAAAGTTGCTTCTTAACCTCTCAGTTACTCGGAACAGAAAAACAAAGTGCTTGTAACAGCGTGGTCTTATAATCTGAACGTGATTTATTATTTTTCCACTTCTTGTTCCCTCTTTGAATTGTGGGATGCTGGGAATAAGCTTTGTTGTGGGTGTCCCAAAGCTTCTTTGTGTCTTGGGGTGACAAAATGTGACTGCTAACATCATCACGGCCAACTCAAGTCTGCCTTTAGCTTAGCGGTGGTGACACGTAGCCATGCGGCCGTCATGTTTAAAGCCTAAAGTCAGCTTCTGGACAAGCTTCAAAAAATATATAAGTGGTGATAATATGAGATTATCCTGCTGAACAAAACAAGCAAGTATCACAATTAGGGATGGGTATCGTTAAGGTTTTAACGGTACTACTACTTTTATCATACCGCTTATCGGTCCGGTACTTTTATCGGTTCTTTTGGAGAAAGAAATAAGGTAAACTAACTAAACAAATTGTG
>NW_011352833.1:0-1993 GCF_000735185.1 Notothenia coriiceps
ACCGGCACTTTTCTAATTTTGTCCGGAAGATTTAAACTTGAATGGACATGTTGACCGGCGAAAAAAAATGTTAACGGAAACTCTGCCGCACGGTTCCCTCGTCCCTTGGAAGAGGCGGAGAGGAGGGTGTTTTTCATCTGCTGTTGGACTACAGGAGAGATTTACAGCAGGCGCAAACGCCGTCCACCGCGGAGAATAATCAGAAGGGCAACCATGGCAACCATGGCAGCCATGCTCCAGGGTCTTCTTCGCTGCCTTTGGTGTATTTTGTGGCGGCAGCAGCGCCACTTACAGGCCCGGCGTATGTACTACAGCTTTTCCAGCGGGTCGAGCGATCTCGTGTGAACAGACACGTTAAATGAGCCGAATGCGTGTGAACGGAATACTTTTTTGAAAACGCATACGGTGCGTAAACGCAAATGCAAACGCTCCCGTCTAAATCACCAGTTAAACTAATGGAGAGGAATCTAGGGCACTGAATTATTGACAGGTGGGACAAGACACAAACACACACACAAATAAGTGCACACACCTGAAGGTCGTGTCTCCCAGTTTGAATAGAGAGCTGTTGCACTGATGTGAAAGTATAATAACCACTGAATATCAATACGTTTGAAAGAAGTCTACTGAACACAAGAGAGATGTTTCACTCTGAGCTCTGCGACAACTCCATTAGACCTGAACATTTTTTATTGATGGGGTTGAAAACCTGCAATTGAAAGGTAGTACAGAACACAGGGTTTGTGGATGGCGGAGGCCTTGGCGATGACGGCGGGCACAGAGTTCATGTAGCGAGTCAACATGTCTGCGTACCTGCAGCGGGAAATAATAATGATAACTTCCAAGTTAAGTTTATTTCTGGTACATTGGGCCTCATACATTTAGATCAAATTCTTATCTTCAAATGTAACTCTTTATTCGTACGTACATGCAAGACTCAGAAAAATGCTCATGATTTCCGAAATTGTTAACAAATGGCCCGCCGTATCAGGATTAAAATGGCAGCAAATAGTAAAAATAAATGTTTAAGTTTAGAAATTAAAAACTTTATTTTTGGATTTCCAAAATCAAGGCGTGAAGATTCTCCTTTTTTTTAATGACTTTTATTCAATAAATTAAATATCAATTTCAACAAGCCACTCAAAGGTGGGGTAGGTAATTCACTTCAGAAACACTTTTTGTTATATTCCATGGAATGCTCTTTACATCCCGATAGCAATGGATACATTACATGCTTTGACAATAAATACATTAAAACATTTCATCTGTGGAAGTATGGAGCTATTTCAGGGTCATAAGTTTTGATCATTCAAAAAAAATACAATTTATTTGAAAGTTTTCATCCTGAACTTTGAAAAATACAATGTTGTATTCAAAACAAAAAAAAGTATTTGAAATCATTTTTCAGGTTGAATATTATTTTGATTCAGTTCAGCAATTTTTTTTAATAAAATATTTATTTTCATATTTCACTTATACATATTTTAATATTTGAATACTTGTTTTTTTCAGTTTCAAATTTTACGTTTTCAGATTCAAAACAATTATTTTTTCAGTTTCAAATCTTTTTTTCAGGTTTCAATCTTTTTTTCGCCTTCAGATCTTTTTTCACTTTCAGATCTTTTTTTTTCACTTTCAGACTTCTGACCCTGATATTGCTTCGGGGGGCAGGGCTTACCAAAGAGTAGTTTGGCACCCTGAGTGACAGCCCTCCCTCTGTCATGATGCCTTCATGGATGTTAGGTAGCGCAAGAAATACAACTACACGCTTTCTATACACAATACTCCCGTGATTGGTGGTAAACAAAACTGATACCAGCATCAAAGTTCCGTTAAGCGAGCTGTTGAGCATCGTAATTGGCAACAATCAAGGTATAAGAGCAGTAAACTGTGCTAGAATCTGAAATCACGTATCCGCAATCAAGCGTTGTCCTTCCCCACTTCCACGTAGCTCCATGAACGCAGCATAGTATTGGCTTTCTTTTTGCGATCA
>NW_011352834.1:0-2788 GCF_000735185.1 Notothenia coriiceps
GTGGCATACCAGATGGAGGAGGTGAGGATGGACTCGATGATGGAGGTGTAGAAGTTCACCATCATTGTCTTTGGCAGGTTGAATTTGTTCAGCTGCCTCAGGAAGAACAGTTATTGGTACTGATTGATTTGACTCAAACAATTTGTGTCCATCGCCAAGCAGAGTGCTATGTGCTGGACAAGAACATGTTTAGATGTCCAAAATCTTAGAATTCACTTTCATGTGAATTAACACACTGTAAAAAGTTTAAGTTCTTAAACAAAAACACCAACACCAAAACATGTTGTGTGGTACAACCCTTATTCACAAAGAAGCTCCATTAAGCATCCCCCTTCTCTATTTACTTTACATGTGACCACCATTTACATAATGAATATCATGCTTTATTGAAAAAGATATAGAAGCAGATGTTTACACCAAGTGTTGACTTTGTTTATTGAGATAATAAATCAAGTGAGAAGAAGTGTCATGTGCTCATAGACTTCCATAATCGGACTGGTTTTTGCAACCAGAGTATTCGCCGATCTACAGGTCAGTAAAATAGGATGCAAGTTTAAAGCACTCGTCTGGGAAGTATAAGGTAAAGAGTAATTTATAGCGAGACTGAGTAGAAGTAAATTATGATTTATTACAACATACAAATTGAGGTTGTAGCTGATAATGTTCAAGGATGTGCCGTTTGAATCCAAAGCACAGATGGTTAATCAGCCAGGAATGATGTGACTACGCTGGAAAAAAGCTGTTAATAAGTAAACATCAATCTGCAGCGCTTCAAAAGAGTTCTGCGAACGCACCACGAACACAGGAGAGAATCCGGAGAGATAGAGTAATGGACACTGGGGCGTTGGCAGAGGTCAAGCAGAGGGAGAGAAGGATGGCAGGGGAGGGAGAGAGGGGTATACATATAGAGGGGGGGGGGTCTTTTGGGTCAGATTCGGCTAGTGTTTGGGGAGAGAGGGCAGATGTGTTCCATACCCAGAGCACTGAAGCTGAACTAACGAGAATGTAACGGCCCTCTATCAAGCACTCCAGCAGCTCCACAGTATGAGTACACACACTCATGCACACATAATACACACTCAGTAACACATATTCAGCTTGTACTATACGTAGACATATAGTGTTTGCAGTTCAGAATGTCCTGCAACGTCTACGTTTAAGTGGAGTTGATGTAAACAAAGTCAGAAATGATATGTAGCCTCTATTGTCGGCCTAAGTACATTTCCAGTGTCTTAAATGCCTCATTTAAAAAGGTTCGAACTGGAGTAGGGGTTATGTTTACATTTATCCTCTGGGAAATTGTTGTTCTTAAACAAAAATGCATTGAATAACATAAACTACATGCACCTTAAATTAACACATGCTGTACTTTCACACATAAGCAGAGTACACTTAGCACCCGATTAGAATTGTGTCAGCCTATTAAAGGCGTTATAAGTGCTACTATACTTATAAAAAGACGGATCGCTAAGTGAAGCTACTATAAATGAATTGTAAATGTAAATATCATAGTAAATCGTTAAACCAGGACTTTTTAATACATCTCCTTGTGCATTAAATAACATCAAACATGAGTTCAAAACTGCAACATTTGCCTTTGGGCATGCATACAAAACACCTCCATTTGTTGAAATAAAGAAAAAGGAAGTGGGAAAATGTAATATTTGAGTTTTGATCTCTGACACATCCTGTAAGTGCAGTATTGTTCAATCAACTTAGCGACATGATAAGTCAGCTACAGATAAGGTGCATCTAGTGTTACAGATAACACTAACCTCTTGTTCTCAGTGAAAGCTGATGTCTGCCCGAGTGGCCAATTACAGTGACATGATACATGGTAAACTGTAAGCATTTAATTAGGACATCCTCAACGGGTCCAACACACTTTAGCTCTGCCAATATGCCTAATGGTGGGAGATGAGTGCTAATGATTTGAACACGTGCTAACTCCCATGCACCTGCACGTATACGTAGGCCCATTCACACCTTACTGTCGTCAAAGTGTACTGTAACAAGCACTGCACTCCAGCCTGATTCAATTAGGGTGGCATTAAGCAAGGGCCCTGATATGAAGGCGAGTGATGATGGTGGAGGTGCTGACAGTGCAATGTGCAAGGACCGGTGAACAGAGAGGGAACACCTTGACCTCGCTGACACCTTATTGGTTGAGGCATATGTCCTCCGGCATTGAAATCGCTGACAGCTCATTGAGTCTTAAATGGGGTGACGCCATTCGGCAAGCTCTTATCTAGCTAGCCAGACAGACACACAAAGGATCACACACACACACACACACACACACTCAGATACTCATTTGCCTGTAATTGTCTAAGAAAAGCCCTTTAATATATAATGCATTCATTTACAAGATCTACAAGTTTAATATCTCTTTTTGCACGCAACAGATGCCTAAGTTGACACAGTCCCCATGCTGTCAGCTTGATTAACTAATGACTAAAACGTTAAAAGGCTTCAGAGATGCTGCTTGCCTTATAATGGAGTCTGGCCCTTGGAGTCGGTACTGCTCTAAAAGGCTTGATAGATAAATAAATAAAGTAGCGAGCGGGGCACAAGACACGGAATTTATTACCTGTCCGGCTAATTAAATGGCTAAAGATATATCGGCGCAGGAGAGAGTGAGATGAGAGTGGGATGAGGGGCCGAGTGGAAAAACACAAGAGAAACAGATTGCTGCGTCTGATAAATTTCCCTCGATTTCTTTGTCCTTCCTGCACACACACACACACACACACACACACACACACACACACACACACACACACACACA
>NW_011352834.1:2826-8193 GCF_000735185.1 Notothenia coriiceps
TGTCCTGCCAGTGTTGGCAGGACAGGAGATTGTGTGCACCAGTCTGCCTTGATCTATGAATTCATGTCCGTGACACTCACTGCTGCCCACAGCTGTTTTATAGAAGGAAAACCTCATTCACTTCATGAAAGTGTTTTAACCACACACACCTCTACACACACACACGCACGCACGCACGCACGCACGCACGCACGCACACACACACACACACACACACACACACGTATGTGTGTGTATGAAGGAGTGCAGATGTGCATGATGATACATGTCTTTCTGATAAAGAGGTCTCAAACATAGCGGGCACACATCCAGGCATCCGTGACTTATCAATATTCAAAGCAGCTCCAAAAACCTTTATAAACAAGGGGGAGGGGGAAATAAATCGGATTATGTGTTGCGACATTCTGCCAAATGGACTAGAAATGGCTTGTTAGGCATTTTACTGTTGATTTGGCGTTTTGACCATTGTGTACGAGCAATGTACATTCCCAGGTGACAATGTCTGGCTCTCTCAAAACAGTTTGGTCCAATTATGCGCCGCCGTTCTGAGAGGTGCGTCCATTTACTCCTAATTCCTCCTCAAACTCTTGCTGTTAGAGTGGCCAGATTGTTTTCAAGGTTACCCTCCTCTTGTGATTTAATTTGTTATGGATCCTTTTTCCCCAGGTTGCCTAGACCCTAATAGACATATTAAAAAGCACCAAAAAAAAGATTGGGCAGCAACAAGGCAGTGTGCCGACATGTAAATTACTAATTTGTGAGAAAAAAGACAATGTCACGGGGCTCAGCTGGCAATCCCACTTCCATTAGGCTCCTCTCCTCTTTCCTGCAGTGAAACGGCTGTCCTATTATTGTGCTCCTATCAGGGACTAATTTAAGAAGAGGTATTGCACTCAACTGTTTACCAGCTTGATTGAGACCAGAAGGCTTTGTCTCGCACTAATTTCTCTTTGATGTCTCTCTCGGTTTTCCTCAGGGGACTGGACCTTTAGCTAACCTTTCTGTTACCTCAGCCTCTCTCTCTTCAGCCAAAAACAGCTGACTTTGGTCTCTCTGTTTGTGTGTGTGTGCGTGTGTGCGTGTGTGTGTGTGTGTGTGTGTGTGTGTGTGGCCTAGCATTACTATACTTGTGGGGACCTACATCTGTTTACACAGTCACGTGTGGGGACTCGCTTCCCTTATGGGGACAAATTGGAGGTCCCCATGAGGGGAATCACTCATTTTAGGGTGAAGACTTGGTTAGCTTTAGAGTTAGGGTAAGGGTAAGGGTAAGGTTAAGGTTAAGGTTAAGGGTAAGGGTTAGGGTTAGGCATGTGTTGATTATGGTTAAGGTTAGGATAAGTCTCCAGGAAATGCATGTAAGTCAATGTAATGTCCCCTGAAGTGATGTATACATGGTATGTGTGTGTGTGTGTGTGTGTGTGTGTGTGTGTGTGTGTGTGTGTGTGTGTGTGTGTGTGTGTGTGTGTGTGTGTGTGTGTGTGTGTGCGCGACCACCACCCAGGGAAGCCATATGGGACACTGAGTTGATTTATGTCATGGCGGATTTGAAGAGGGAGGGGAGATGTGGGGAGGGGGATGACCGACAGCTTTGACGTGGATGCTGACTGACCCACTGGCAAACAAAAGTGAGTGAGTGAAGAGCAGAAAGGAATCGTGACGTCTGGCTTTTCCCCATTTGACGTACGCCTGCTGTGATGAACACCATCAGAACTGCTCTCTTTCTGTCTGCCTGTCTGCCTCTTTCATCTCAGCAGACATCTCAGCTGAGGGAGGGTGGAGCGAAAGAGAGAAAACACATTAGATGGAATGATGTTGACCTGGGACAGCTCTGATGTTTCTTTGTGGACAGCTGAAGCCACCTGTAGGCTGCTACAGAAGCAGACAGCGCTGGATGATACAGAATAAAAGTAGACATGCACAAGCACACATTTGTTCACTGTCAAGACTTTCAAAGACTACACGAGCCAGGATAAAAAATATGACATGATATATAAAATATGTCTTTGGAAGCAAAATAATATTAACAACTTTTTAAACAAGTGTATACACCTTTAATTACATGTAAGTAAGTCATAATGTCTATATCCTAGCATGCAAACTATCTAACTCATAACGCATAATGAGTACTGGACAGTTTTTTAAAACATTACATTTTTTAATAAGTTGAGATGAGACATGTTATCTAAATTAAGTATTTTCACATTTAACTCATTTGCAAATATACCAAATAATTTAGAACACAGTGCTTTCACAGCACTTGGCTAGCTAGGGTAGTGTGAGAAAGTAAATTGATCTTCTCTTTTTTTCTTCTTTACATGACTGTCACTTTTTTATTCAAACAACCAGGTGCAGTGACGTTAAATATAACTGAGATACCATCCAAGGAATCATTTCTGAAAGTCACTCAGCTACTGTAACCTTAAATCATTATTTCCCACACACTTTCTTTGACCTTTCAAACTGAACATTGAACAGCAATTAAAAGCCTTGATGTGTTTCGCCTAAGACATTTTTTTTAATGTGGAAAAAAACACAAACAAATATTTCTTGGAATTAACAGCAATTTACAGAGAGAAGTAAATGGAGTGTACTTACATCACGCTTTATGCAGTCTTTACGACCCCTCAAAGCACTTTACATACTACATTTCATTCACCCAGAGCAGTGTAGCTTACTCTAGGAACTAACATTCATACACCGTTGGCCATGCCATCGGGAGCAACTCAGGGTTAAGTACCTTGCCCAAGGATACATCGACATGTTGGCTGTATGGTTTGGGATCGAACCCACAACCTTCTGGTTGAAAGACGACCGCACTCCCTCGCAGCCACAGTCGCCCTAAGTATGATTGGTAAATTATAATAAAGGGGTTAGGTTTGACAAAACAAAACACACCTGTCAGCTGTGTGCTTCGATAGAAAGATGGACCGTTCATTGACACATTGAGGACCTAACCTACAACAATTGTCTAAATTACTTCCAGCTGTTAGATGTAAAAAAAAAATCATACATTGCCACGGGTAGTGTATCAGTCATTAACACATCATATTTTAACCTAAAGAAAACAAAATGTATGCATGCAAGTTAATGTCCAATTCACAAAGCTGGAAGCCAAAGTTATTGAGAACAGTTGATGGTTTGAGAGCTGCATTCAAAAGAAAAAAAGAAAGCAGGATCCCATGAATGAGCTGGCATGAGAGTTGGTGCATTTGGGTTTCCTGTGTTGATGGAAAATGCCAACACAATTAGAACGTACTTTGCAGTCACGCTCCATCTTTTCACTCTCCATTTACAAATAATGTAAATGAGTCATAACTATCATAGTTGCCGGCGCATTACTTGTTAATTTCCCTCTGAATTACAAAGCAGTTCCCCCCCGTCAACTTGTGTGCAATCATTGACATGTATGAGGGAAGCTGATGACTCCCAAACCAATTAGTAACCCAACACGTGTTGTATGGCAGCTTTAAGCCCTGCTGGCTCTGCTATCGTGTCCTGCAAGCTCTGCGAATGGCCCGGGAACATTTGGCTGACATGTCGATTCGTCAGTGTTTGAACAGAAGAATGGGCGAGAGTGACGGGGGTAAAACAGAAGGCCGAGGGGAGGCTGAGATGGAGGAAGCTGTTGTCTCACCCCGTTTCTTGGCTTGTATTTTTGTGGACTCTCTTCCACTACTTTGTTTTCATATTGGAAAAGAGGTAGCTTTAACATGTGGCAAGCTCCAAAAGACAGCCACCACAAAAAGGTCAGCTAGGGTTTAGGCCAGGGGTCTGCAACCTTTTTGACCAAGAGAGCCATTTTGCCCCCTTTTCCAACACTTTTTTTTGTCTGGAGCCGCAAAACATATTTGATAGCTTGATAGCTTATAAAGTTGCATATATTGTTACATCATAGACAAAAACTACAGTTTTTTTGCATTTATTATTTATTACATTATAGAAAACTGTTTACCTCTAATAATAAACAAAGAACTCTTATAGGAGAATTAAAAAAACGTACTACTTTAAATAAATTAAACATAGCACTTAGGGAGTCCTCTGCACATTTGAAGAAAAATAAATACAATTAAAATGGACCCACTTTGAAATAAATAAAACCTATAGCTGCAACCTAAAAAGAGTTAGGTGATTGAATTAGGACTGAAGATCGTCAGCTGTCTTCCTCTTCCGTGTTTTCCTCGATACGTAAAGGCTGCAGCACCTTTGACAACTCGAATCGTTTGCTGTGAAAGCAGATAACTCTAACCTCGCAGAATTAAACCCTCTGTGTTCCTCCGATACTTTTATTTTCTTTGATTTATCCATAGTTCGCTCATCGAGCCGGGGGTCAGGTGGTTCCCCTGCAAGAAAATGCACTGGTGCGGGAACGTAGCAGGATATGTCGCATATTTTAGTTGACCTAATTAAAACCGTTTTTTTGTTTTTTATGTGTCACAGTATCACCTCAAAATACAAGATACGAAACATTTTCAACCGTGCAACAAAATATAAATAGTCCTACAAATACTTTTATTTTATTTCCTTCTTATTTTTGTCTAAGCTCAAGGGAGCCAGAGCAGAGGGCTTAAAGAGCTGCATGCGGCCCGAGAGCCGCGGGTTGCCGACGCCTGGTTTAGGCTAAGCTTTATTTATTTTTCATTTCATTTTTTCATATACAAAATGAGTTTTTATTGTCAGCCCTGGCCCAACACTTCTAGGTTCATCCTGTTACAAATCTAAAACTAAGCTTAGGTAAGCCATAGTATAACAATGAAAAACTGGAACCCTTGCCATCTAAATTCAAAAACAGGAAGTGGCACACATGTTAATGGTCTATGAATGCTTAACGGCCACAGCCTTAAACAGTGACATCACTATGTAACACTCATGCCCTCCTATTGGCTAGCGCTTCAACAAATTGTACTTTATAGGCTAAGGGGCATGGTCTTAGCGGTTGACCAATCACAACAGTCGGCCAGCTAACCAATCAGAGCAGACTGGGCTCTGGTTTCAGACAGAGGGTGAAAAGAGGTGCAAAACACAAATACTGTATGAACTTTAAAATGTGAATTATGTCCTATTTAATGTTGAAGCATAAGTATCATTGTTGTCTGGTTTTTAGTATTTTTAGTTACTTATTTCACTTCCCCTTAATCTTAATAAAAAAGTAAAAGGTTCTCCTTGCAGTAATATTACAAAAACGTAAACGAAAGTGCTAATATTTGACGCACCCATACTGAAGAGAAAGTGTCTAATATGGTAAAAGAAACCTAAAATGCCCCATTTGAGACTCCCAAGGTTGAAACAGACGCTTGCCGGGAATTAGGGCAACACGCACGCACGCACACACACACGTGCGCGCGCACACACACACACACACACACA
>NW_011352835.1:0-2375 GCF_000735185.1 Notothenia coriiceps
CACACACTCTGTCTCTCACACACACACACACACACACACACACACACACACACACACACACACACACACACACACACACACACACACACACACACACACATACACGTACGTGCACGCACACACATACACACACACACACACACATACACACACATACACACACCCACACACACACACACACACACACACACACACACACACACACTCTCTCAGTTTTCACACACACACACACACACACACACACACACACACACACACACACACACACACACACACACACTCTCTCCTCCTTAAAGAAACCCCCTCCTGCCCCCTAAAGCTTCCAGCCACCCTTGTAATTATCCCATGTCATGTAAAAGTCCCCCTTTGGCTCTAAAACGACCCTCTAAGCCGTGTATTGTAACTATTATCTCCCCTCCTGCCCCGTCACCTTGTAACTTTAATGCCTTGTAAGTACCTCCTCTGATCTGGTAATCTGCCTGTTTCTGCCCCCCCCCACCCGGGCATTGTTACTATCTTCATGAGCCTTGTAACCCAGCCTCATAACTACCTCCCTTATATTCACCCTGTGAGCACACTGTATCTCCTCCTATATTGACCTCAATTGTCCTGCATCTGCCCTCATAAGTTACTCCCCCTCCTCTTCTTCCTTTCTCATATGTAAAGCCTCCACCTCGTCTTAAAGCAAAAGCCCAGAGCCCCCAAAGTGTATCATTTGTACCAAAAAATAAACAGCAAGCACAGAAATGTGAATTTGTGTGGTTTTAATAAAGCCAAGTATCAATTAGTGATAATCCACGTTTTTAGATGGATGCAGTTGTCGGGTTTTTAAGGATTGACACTCTTTGTCGAATTGAAATCCAATGAGGCAGCAAACAGGAGTGTTATTTCGGCTTCAAAATTACATGGATGTCCAAAGAGTTTCATATTTTATGACGAAATTGAAACTAATAGGAAGTTGAAATTACGACTTGTCTGGGCTTTTTTGGCTGCTACCCTCAAATATTTTGCATCCAATCACGTCTATTTAGAGTCTTGATTAAAGAAGACGCTTGCTCATTTTCTACCCTGATAAAAATGTAAAAACCCCCATGAGGATATAAATGACTTATTTTGCGAGGAAATATCTGGTGCCTGATGTAAATTAAAGAGTTGTTGTTAAGCCAGGGGAAGGGGCGGTGCTTAATGTGTGGAGGGTCTCTCATCTGACTGGCTGTTGATCAGGCGGTTCGTTGTAAAGCAGGTGAACAGTGATGTCCTCATTACGCGTTCAGGGATCATTGTAAAAGACATTCTGAAGCCCATCCTCTTTGTTCAGTATGGAAATTCATGCATTGATCTCCATTTGTGTGGATTAAATATTAAACATATGTGTGCTGAAAAAGACGTATGAGTGATGTGTGTTTACTTTTCAAAACACAGAAACAAAAACTGGCCACACATTTCTAAAAAGAGTTTCTTTCTTTATTGTTGATTATTACAATACAAACCCATACAGCATTATGGGATTTAAAAAAAGCAGCTTTTGGAAAATGTTATAAAAACAAATATTCTTTTATTTGGAAACTTAGCCTGATATACTATTAAATATATTACAAAAATAAAGCTCCTCTCCAGCTGCTCAGCATCTTATTTTGAAACTTGTAACATTCAAGTAGTCCCACCCCAAGAGAGCCTGAATTAAAAAAGTACAATACAATTCCTGTGTGTAGGAAGGCATTCATTGTGTAGGGTCATTCCTCCCATGGGGTTGGGATTTTTATTACAAGAACCATTACCAGAGAACCGTGAATAAGAAAAAATGCTGCTGATTTGAACAACAATAAAATACTTTGCAAATCACCTGGATACTCACGGATAAAGTTTCCTGTATTTTTTGAAAATAAATTAACCTTTAATTTTGATTACAATGCAGCCATTTACCCTGATGCGTTGCCCATAATGAACATTTATGAATCGAGACATTTTATTGCTCCACATTCATAGCTTATTGCTTAAGAAACGCAAACACAAGTTTGTGTTCTAGACAAAACAAAGAAAACTGTAACGGAAGCAGACAAAGAATGATTGCACACTTGATTGCTTTATAAAGCCCTTTTACCTTAGAAATATAGTCAAGATAGATATTCAATTAATGTTAACCCTTAGATGCATAAGTGGGTCTTTTTGGACCCGGTGAGGTGGTTTTCTTGAAGTATCTTTGCAATTACATTTTTGTATCATTTCATATTCCAGCTATTCCTCAAAAACACAAATTTACATTTTAAGAAATTGTAGTCCTTGTATTTCTACCCCAAGCTTCCATAAGGGGGTCAAAAATGACCCGCATGCATTTCCTATGGGATCCTCTGGGAACCTTTGATTCTTATCACCTG
>NW_011352836.1:0-2300 GCF_000735185.1 Notothenia coriiceps
TGGCATGGTAACAGCATGGTAACAGCATGGTAACAGCATGGTAACATGACGCTCGTGCCTCACCCCCATCTTTTGCACGGGGGCGTGGTCAGCTGCAGCTCATTTGCCACAGAATCAGCCCATGCAAAGACAGGGCTGGAATAGAGCAAATAGAGCGAAATGAGGCATGGCTAAAATGCATGATCTGTTTGGTATTTTGAAAAAAAACCTTCACTGACATGTTTTATATAGGTATGGCCCTACAACATATTATTCAAATATAGCATGATAGGTCCACTTTAAGTTAATGGAATATATGGACATTTGGTGTGAGGCAAGAAAGGTTCAAGACACTCGAATATTTTCAATATTCAAATTAGGTTAGATTTTATGAGTTGGCTTCTTTGCAGCTGAAAATAATATATAATTATCTTTTTTGGCAAGTAAACATTTGGGCATGAACACAGAATACAAAGACACTTATATGAGATGATCTAATTTAAAGAGCATCTCAATCGTTAGATTAATCTTCCTGGATAAGTATTTTGAGTGGTTCATCACTTTTTGTATCGCAAAGAAAAAATAATGAAACTATTTATTTATATTCTTAGGATTAACAACATCATGAGAAACTAAACTTTTCCATTGGTAGACTGCCATAAACTTCCTCACTTGCCAGTTGAATTTGCCTTGACCAATTCACACTTGAGCAAGGTGACACTTCAAATAAAAAACAATATCCGTCTAATATCATGGTGTAATTGCACTAACAGGCATTTAAAATGTCCAGATTCCCTATCTTATCTCCAAATATCCTCCCCTCATATTTACTGAAAGACGACTCCCTCCCTCCCCTCCTCCCTCACTGACACCCTCTTCGCACACACACTCAAACTCACTTTCTCCTACCAGGACCCCACTTATTCCATCTGACACCACTAACTATTTTATAACTGAACACACACATGCATACACACAGTGTGTGTGTTTTGGGCCGATGGTTTTCTGATGAAGCGTTTCTTTGGGTTCCTGTTGGAGCGACTTGTGTTTGTAACTAAGAAACTCAAAGTAGGCCAATGCAGGAAACAGACGAAGAAGAAGCTCACAACCAAGAAAACCGAACCATCGGTGAGTGAGAGACACAATAGCTTTGCTCTTATTTTAGTTAAATAAATTTATTTATATAACAAAAAAAGGATTATTGCTATAGTGAGGTTTTGATTGTTTGATTTATTTTGCATATTTTTAACATTTTGTTCTAAAATGAAGCAACCGTCATAAAACACAATAACCCCCCTGTGATGAATACAGTATTCTGGTTCTAAACATTTATTTCTAAATCTGAATATGTATAATCACTTTTAACCAACACAATAAATCTATAACATTTCATTGACAGTTCCTGTTGCTAAGTTCCAGGCTGGCTTTCTGCCATGCCAACCTCTGTTCCATGTTGCCACCATCCCCTTAAATGAGCACACGTGTTCAAATGCCCTGCAGTCACTAATAAAATGAGTATTGATGTGGTTTGTTAGCAGTAGACACACTAACAGGCAGTGGCGGCTGGTGGAAAATATTTTTGGTGGGGCTGTTGATATAGTGAGTAAACCTTTTTTTTTTGGGAGAAATGACCCCTTAAATTGGGACTTCTGGTGATGTAATGGCCCCATAAAATCGTGGTTATAGGGCCAGGAACAACCTGAGGGGCTGAGTATGCTAAACTAACTGCGGTCAAGCCAGCCTCCACTCGGGAAAACCTAGTCAAGCCAGCCCTCACGTGATATTGCGGTGCGCGAATATCCTATGCATTACGGTAGAGTCAAAAAAAATCATCCCTCTGTGTTTAGATGAGAATAAAACAAAAACTGTCCAGTATCAAAGACTCATTTCACTTCAGGGTGATAGCAGGACATCCCATCTAGTCACTCAGAAAAAATCGGGACATTCTGATGTAGAGTTTCAAAATAAAAGACCTTTGAAATCTCTATTGTACGAGCTATCATCCCTGTTTTTAGATGAGAATAAAACAAAAACTGTCCAGTATCATAGATCCATCTCACTCCAGGGTGATAGCAGGACACCCCATCTAGTCACTCAGAAAAAATCAGGACATTCTGATGTTGAGTTTCAAAATAAAAGACCTTTGAAGTCTCATATATGAGCTATCATCCCTGTTTTTGGATGAGAATAAAACAAAGACTGTCCAGTATCATAGATCCATCTCACTCCAGGGTGATAGCAGGACACCCCATCTCGTCACTCAGAAAAAATCAGGACATTCTGATGTACAGTTTCAAAATAAAAGACCTTTGAAGTCTCAT